>NC_046220.1:55867515-56168390 GCF_011004875.1 Balearica regulorum gibbericeps | reverse complement strand
CGGATGCTGAGTGACTGGAGAACCAGTGAACTGCAAAACAGTTGGAGAGAGCAAAAGTATTGGCTTTTAGCCTTTTAAAATTATTTTTTTCTTTTGTTAAAATATTTGTCTTTAATTTCATATACCAAATTTCTCCCTAATAGATAGGATTTCTTGCTAATTCAGTGAAACTTCACCCATCACCATCTTTTAATAGTATATGAAGAGCAGAACATGCAGGAGTTCCTCCATCATAAGAAAGCACAGGATGACACAACAGCAAATTAATATTACTGAAGGGCATTTTCATGATCTGCGTTTACCTAGCTGTTCTTCTGCACGTGTTCTGTGTACCTCACTTCAAGGTGTATCAGTGAAAAGACTGTAGAAAGCACTTACGAACATGTGCTTCTCTAAGTCAAGGAAAATGGACCAGTGCTCACAAATGGATGTATAGGACAAAACCACATTTTCTGAAATAACGCATTGGGACCTCTTGGCCACTTTTGCCAGTCTGGTTTAAATTTGTGACCACAATGAATTCCTTAGCTCAGAAATGTAGGTATTCTGTCAGAGTCTCACCACAGATGGCAAACAGAATGGTGGAATCTGCAAGGAGCATACTGAATAAATTCCTCCCAGACATTTATATCTACACAGATCATATGAAGGGGGTCAGCTCTGGAAAGTGAGTATCCAGTATTAACAGAGAACAGAAATGTAATTCTACATTTGTTCATCTGCTAGGGTATTCTGATCTTTAATTTTATTGATTTTAGACCATGATCATGTATTTTGCTGACTTGTAATAAATGTTCCTCACAGGAAAAAAATTGAATTATTCATTAGATAAGTTTGTTTTACTCGTGGTACAGGGATAGAAGTTGTGTGTTTTATTAAACAAGGAATGTAATGTATCATTACTGCCACTAAAGGCAATTTGAACTCTCTGCAGTTTTAAACCTGTTGCTTTTAAGTGAGATTAAAATCCGAGGTGCCATGGTATGTTGTGAAAACCAACCTTCAAACTTGGCTGTACACCTTCTGATGGAAATGGTAGTATTAAGGATGGGACAAAACTGGTTTAGAAAGTGTTCGAGCTGTATGGATTGTCTCCAGCTTTATCATTACATAAATAGCTGAAGGAGTGTCCTTTCAGCTGCAATAACTGGAAAATTGAGACATTAATTTACTGTACTTTGACAGATTTTGTTTGCCAGTAGAACACAGAAGTGATGGGTGTGATTCAGAGTGTTTTACTGGTATCTGTCAGCTTTGTTGATCCTCTTGTCACCTTTTCTTTGAGGTTGAAGGAGTTCTGGGTAACTAATTTGTTTGTCTTCTGCCTGTATGCTCAAATCCAAGCATGCACATTTTCTTTCACTCTTTCTCTTTTTGAAATATTACCTTAAAGAAAACTTGTTAAGTTTGCAAGTTTACAAATTTAAAAGTTGTTGACTGACTAAGTATTTTTTCTTCTTTCCAATCCTTCATAAGGATAGCGTAGTGATAGGACAAGGGGTAATGAGTTTAAACTAAAAGATTTAGACTAGAAGTTAGGAAGAAATTCTTTCCTGTGAGGATGGTGAGGCACTGGAACGGGTTGCCCAGAGAGGTTGTGGATGCCCCCTCCCTGCAAGTGTTCAAGGCCAGGTTGGATGGGGCTTTGGGCAACCTGGTGTAGTTGAGGGTGTCCCTGCCTGTAGCAGGGGGGTTGGAACTAGATGATCTTTGAGGTCACTTCCAACCCAAACCATACTATGATTCTGTCATATTTAATAGCCCAGGTTAGTAAGTCTTGTGGCTCCTGACTGTTAACAGCGATCAGAATTGCAAAAAACTTTTCTGGGAGTTGTGTGGTTTTGGGGCCCTATTTTGGCTTTTATCTGTCTATAAAGTGAAAAAGTCAAAAGAATTGGGGGAGCAGCGTTACATTTACTACTTGTATGGGTAGCCCACACAGAGGCATAAATAATAGTATGGGAAGAGGAAACAGAATCCCTCTCCACCTTGTTGGTGCATGTCGCTTTCTGATGCTGCTGTGCTGTCACATTCAACCTAAGTATGCTGCCAGTATGATTGTAGTATACCTGATACTAACATTGTACCACTTTGGCAAAGCTTTTTTTATTGCCTGGTTCCCAGACCTTGTGTGTATGTGTCTTAGCAGGACAAGGAAGGAAAGCAATATGCCTCGTTGTTTCCAGTGCTGCCTCTGGTGATGAATTAGACTAGCAAGGGCTAGTTCAGCCCATCTATGCACAGCCCAAACCAAGCCCTGATTTCAGAATACAAAGTGTTGAACTATATCCCTTCCACAGTACCAAAAGCTTCAGGAAATGCATTATTTGGGCATCTTCTGCCACCTATAATGTAAACAAAAAATTCACAGTTCGGTTTTGAGCATTTGCAGCAAAAGGTTTGTCTGTGCAGATACTTTCTAATACTGTCTGCACATACATGAGGCCCTGGATGATTTTAATCTTTATTTAGGCAGATACCACATGCTACTGAACACTAACAAAATCTGCCAGGTGGTATAGTTATTAAAGGATACTTGGCCAAAAAATAACATCTTTAACACTGTTCTTGTCTTGCTGTCTAGATCTGTCTCTTTCAGAGGAAGGAAAGGAGAAGAGAAACATCTTTAACATACCTTCTGTGTTGCTCAGCAAGTGCAGGCAGTTAAATATGGGTGGGAACCACTGATATCTTTCTGAAATGCCTCTGGAGAAACTCTTGTTTTTCTGGCACTAGGAGAGTTTCTGTCTTTTGGGGTTTGTTTTTTGTGATGTACTGATGTTGGTGACATTGCTTACAGTTTTGGGTCAGTGTGACTATTTTCCTTAAAAACTTTGGGTGGTAGGGGCAGCAGGGCTCCAGTAAATCCTGTACATGAAGTAAAGTTAAGTTAACCTTATTTTGAAGATACTGGTGCTCTTCCAGAGCCTATAAATAAGAGGATATTGTGACTTTGGGGATTTTATCTTGCTTAGAACTTTCTGATTTCTCAGCAAGCTGTACTCAGCCATCTGTGACTTTCTTGTAGCAAAAGTGTTTCTTAACTCTCACAAAAGCATTTTGTAGGATCCTAAGCTCTGAGGAAAACAGGGGGGTTTACTTCTTCAAATCATATGCTCAGAATTCTCATACGGTTGTAATGATATGGATGGTATTGTATTGAAAGTGAAAAGATGTGATTGGAAATACAAGTAATGTGGATGAAACTTTATTTTTTTTAATTATTCTGTTTGGTGCCATGGCTATGGTCTAATCTTGCTAAATATTGAAGCTTCCAGGGAAAGAGTTCGATCTCTAAAGAAGGTTAATCTTGGTTTTGAATGTCACAGAGACAAAATTCCAGATACCTTTGAAATGTTTATCAAACAAGGATTAAATAAATGTGAAAGATACTAATTTTTTAATAGAGGGGGTCATTTCTGAAGTTTGGATGTTTTAATTCTTTTTCTTTTTTCTTTCCTTTTTTTCTTTTAAAATAGTCTGTGCCAGGAATGGCCAGTATAGTGGGTTTGGGGCACGTTGTACTGGATTTAACTTTTAAATACTGTTATTAATACTTTTTCCAGCATGAATCAAATGTATAGAACAAGAATCTGGACTTGCTGACAAATTTCCAGGATTGTCCTATGAGAGGAGCTGTTTGTGACTTGGGGAGGAGATTGGCTGGGAGTGGTTCTTGGCTCATTACTTGATTTTTTTGTCCTTAAATAAAACGTGCTTTTGCTTTGTTTCAGATCACCAGGTTTTGGCATGTGCCTGACTGCAGAAACCATCAATGGCACTATCCTCAGTGCTGAGCTCGCCTCAAACCCTCAGGGCCAGGGAGCCACTGTGCTTCCCGAGGAACTTGGCCAGAATTGTGCTAAGCTGTTGCTTGAGGAGGTCTACAGGGTAAGTGGCCAATATGTTTTGTGTGTATAGCTGTAGGGGAAGAAAGTAATGACATATTGGTAAAGAAAGAGGTGGTTTGCGGATCTGAGACAGGCTCAGATCCAACCAGAGAAATGATCTGATGCTGATGGTGTTGTCTTCATCCAGGTGAGGAATAGTTCTGAATGGTCGGTTAACTATGTAATAACTTACTGAGCTTTACATGTTATTTCCCATTTCCAAGAGGTGTTACTATGAATCAGAGTAGTGGCAAGTTTTCCTTCTGGTGCTTTCTGTCTGCAGCACAATTCAGCTGGCTTCACATGTGCTGTTACTTTTTTTAATAATAAGTTGGAGGGTAATAGAGTCAATGCTCTTAAACTAATGGTTGGAATAGGGCATGACTGGGAGAACACAGAAGGAAAGTAGGTGGGGGGAAAGCAGCTAGCCTCAATGCTGGCTGCTTTATGGTGATGATGACAGTCAAATGTACTGAGATCTTGTTGGTTGTATGAGAAGTTGTCTGAATGACTTGTTGGAAAGGAGGTAGGACGGTGTTTGCATAGGAATCTTAAGTGTGTCACAGTCTTCTGCTCCATAATTTGTTTTTCATCCACTGCTAGTGGATGAGCAGCTTTCAGCCTTACAAATGATTTGGCAATTAGCATCATAATGAGTTTCTGATTTATTAAGGAATTTACCTGCTTTTGTTGTGTATCTCCACAAACCTTAAAATGAGTAGCTGTTAGTATTGACAAAAGACATTTGGCCTTTAGGAGGCAGTCATCTACAAATCATACTCACTGTTTTAACAAAAGTAATTGCTCTGAACTGAAATAACCTGATAGGACTTTGCAAAGTATTAAAAATGCCATTAATGAGATTCTGAATTAGGTAATGTAGTCAACTATAAAAATATCCCTTAACCTCATAAATCGCGTCCATGCCTGTAGTATGTTGTTCATCTGTGCCCATGTTGTATTTTCCTTTCCCTGCTGCAAACCGTTCATCTGTCTGAATTACCAACTTGCCCACTTGTTCCAGTCTTCCATTAATATTTTGTCTTTGTTTATTCAATATATGCACCGTGTTGCTAGAGGACTTTCCCTTTCTAGCCCAGGGTTCTTGTATAAATGCCACAAACACTCTTCCTGGGTACAGTCCAGACCCCTTGCATTTGAAAGTCCAGCATGCATGGAGAATGCAGTCACAACTAGTGACTGAAACATCTGTCTGTTTTTACAGTTATGCAGTGACAGGTACCCTGCTATGGTACAGCTCATGCTCCTGGAGGGCTCTTTTATGTGCGAGCTGCTTCAGTCCTGGAGTGCTGAGCAGCGTACAGACTGCTTGTGATCTTCCACTGCAGCAGCTCACAGTACAAAAGTTTTTGTTTGTTAGCGTTTTTGGCTATTGTGCTGCTTATCCACTCTGGTGCTGTTTTGGGTTTGCACGGCAAGGTTTTGATAGTGGGAGGGCTACAGGGGTGGCTTCTGTGAGAAGCTGCTAGAAGCTTCCCCTGTGTCTGACAGAGCCAATGCCAGCCGGCTCCAAGACGGACCCGCCGCTGGCCAAGGCCAAGCCAGTCAGTGATGGTGGTAGTGCCTCTGTGGTAACAGAGTTAAGGGAAAATAAAAGGAGCGGCAGCTTTTGCAGTGAGAGAGAGGAGTGAAAAGATGTGAGAAAACTTTGCAAACACCAAGGTCAGCGAAGAAGGAGGGGGAGGAGGTGCTCCAGGTGCTGGAGCGGAGATTCCCCTGCAGCCCATGGAGAAGACCATGGTGAGGCAGGCTGTTCCCCTGCAGCCCATGGAGGTTGATGAGGAGCAGAGATTCCACCTGCAGCCCATGGAGGACCCCACACCAGAGCAGGTAGATGCCTGAAGGAGGCTGTGGCTCTGTGGGAAGCCCATGCTGGAGGAGGCTCCTGGCAGGACCTGTGTCACCATGGAGAGAGGAGCCCATACTGGAGCAGGTTTGCTGGCAGGACTTGTGACCCTGTGGGGGACCCACACTGGAGCAGTCTGTTCCTGAAGGGCTGCACCCCATGGGAGAGACCCACGCTGGAGCAGTTGGTGAAGAACAGCAAGGACTTACGTTGGAGAAGTTTGTGGAGGACTGTCTCCTGTGGGAGGGACCCCAGGCTGGAGCAGGGGAAGAGTGTGATGTGTCCTCCTTGGAGGAGGAAGGAGCAACAGACATAATGTGTGATGAACTGACCGCAACCCCCAGTCCCCATCCCCCTGTGCCGCTCAGGGGGAAGAGGGAGAGAAATTGGGAGTGAAGTTGAGCCCAGGAAGAAGGGAGGATTGGGGGTGAGATGCTTTAAGATTTGGTTTTGTCATTGCTCTACTCTGTTTTCTGGGTAATGGATTAATTTTTTCTAAGTTGAGTCTGTTTTGCCCGTGATGGTAATTAGTGAATGATCTCTCTCTGTCCTTGTCTTGATCCACGAGCCTTTTGTTATATTTGCTCTCCCCTGTTCAGCTGAAGAGGGCAGTGATAGAGCAGCTTTGGTGGGCAGCTGGCCTCCAGCCAGGGTCAACCCACCACAGGTGCTGAGTCCTTATTCGCTGTTCACAAATTCCCCACTCCCTCTGTCATGAGCAATATGGTAGGTTTCGTTCTGTAGTTTTTAGGATGCACACTTTAATTTATGTATGACGTGCATGCTTATGCAGTGCTAACCAGGAATTTGGAAAGATGGGCTTTATCACTGATTTTTTGTTTTTAATTATTATTCCCTTTTGAGATTAGGTCAGTTTGATCTAGTGTTGACCCCAGAGAGGATATAAAAACACGTTACAAAGTGTGCAATGTTTGTTTAGTTTGAAGATACTTTTTTTAAAAAAGTTTCTTTGGCTAGATAAGATGTCTAGTGAAACAGTAAAAATTTGGGAAAGCTGTGCATGGAGCAAGAATAGGTTGCTCTAAACAGACGCTCTTTAAGTCCCACTCTCTTTAAAGCAGCTACTCACTGAATACAGTGCTCAAGGGAAAATTTCTCTTGCCGTGTTTAGATTCTGTCTTTATAAGATTGTTTCTTTGTCTGTGTCTTTGCCTGTAGGTCCTGTGCTGCCAGAGTCGGGGAGGGTTGACCAGAAAAGGGCATCCTGAGAGCATTGGAGATTGTTTTCTGTAGAAGGGTTTTAGCTGTTGGGGTCACCCACAAACCTGCTGGAGTTTGTTACTGTTTAAAGGGGCCCAGGGACATCTCTTAAAGTGCTTACTTAATGCTTGCTCTTATGTGAACTTCAACTAGGAAATCTAAGGATTTGAGTCTTGCTATGTTTAGTTCTAAAAAGTCCCTTTTACCAAGCCTTCTAAAAGAAACGAAGGATTATTGGAATCAGTGAAGCTTTTTTACGTACATTTGTTGATGGAAAGATGTCGGAGCTAATTGACTAATAATAAGTCGCACAGTGCTAATTACAGTGGTCCTTAAAGAGGGGGCATGTAGTGACTGACTAGCTTTGTATTTACAAATCCATATGCAGTTCTTACCTAAGCTTAATTGTAGAAGGCTAGTAAAGATTTTCCTCTTTGAAAGGTGTTGATTATGGGAGCTTTATATAGCAGCTGACTGGCAGAATGGAAAGGCCTGGAAGAACTGGAAAAGGATTGAATGTTTATATTCCTTGTGATCAGGAAAAATAGGGGCAGATGCAATATCTATTTAAGGCTTAGTTCTTTAATGAAGAAAGGTCGGGTTGTTAGGGGGGTTTGGAGGGGCAGGAGGGGTAAGGCTGTTTCATTTAACTTAGAGCTAAAATGAGTGAAGTATTTCATTGAAGGCCTAATTTTCAAGATGGCCTTACTTCAGTGTGACAGTGCTCTGCTCCATTCTTCTGGGGGGGGAAAAAAAAAAAGAAAAAAACCCCAACAACCAAAACCAAATCCTCTGCAGTTCACAGAGCAAGTTATCAAGGCATACAAGTATGTACCACACAGCTATGGGAGGAAATTGTGTGTATGCCAAAATATAACCAAGACTAAATCAAAGTTGGGGTCAAGCTCAGAAGGATAATCCTCTTTGAAACACTGTTGTCCAATACCCAGAGTTGTGATATTTGTATATGCATGTCAGCTGTGGTATTTGTATAGCAACATTTCAAAATGTATGGGATTTTAAGTGATCTGTGTCTCTGATTGTCACATCCAGATGGATCTGGCTCTATTGTCAATGGAAACAATAATGGAGAAACTGCCATAAACTGAATTAATGTGGACTAGAAGCTGCATCCTAGGTTGGTAACGAGTGCCAACTATTTTGGAACAAATGTCAATACTTTGACTGACTTTGCCCATCCCATTTCTCTTGGGAGGATTATTCTTGATTTTGGACTGTTGAGTAAAGGCAGGTGGATTGAGACAAAAAAGTTGGCCTTTTTGGGAGCGGTGTGTCCTTCATTTGGCACAAATTACTGTTCTGCCATCATTAGATTACAAGTAAATCTCTTAATTTTCCTGTCTGGCAACTGCTCGTGTGGGAATGGGCATAACAGCGCATTGCTAATGCACAACAATAGTGGGGACAACTGACTCACTGCAGCAAAAGAGCTTATGTAAGCAGCTAGGATGTGATGGATGCATCATGTTCTGCTATATTGTTTAGGACATGGTTGTCTTCATGCTGATTGAAGCTTTTGTATAAATTTGGGCATAAAAATTGATGGTTTATAATGTTTTCAGCTTTAGAAAAATGTCTATATAGACAAGCTTAGAAAATGTAAAGTTTTCATCCAAGTGATAAAGTGTTTTGAATTACTAACCGAACAACAAATACAGAAAGTCCTGTGTCAGGAATACTCCTTACCAAACTCTCATCTGCTTCTTGTACACGTTTCAAATTGGCAAATACAGCTGGTGAGAGCTGTGGCTCTAGATCGCACTGGCAAATTCTGCAGGTACCCTTTTCGCTCAAGATAAAGCACAATTTTTATCAGTCCCATAGAGGGCATTAGGTTGAGTGCATAAACTTCACTTTGGTATGGCAGGTTCACGCAGTTAAAAGGGCAAGGGCTGCCGTAAGAGCATGTTGCTAGGTTAGGTCAGTTTACCTCATTGGAGAATTTGGTTTTAAAAGGATGAATTTTTAGTTTTGCTCTCTCTGGAAAGTCTATTCAGAGGGCTTAGCATTAGGTCTGATCCAGCAGGAAAACTGTTCAGTTTGCCTGTGGCTGTGGATCAGGATGAACATGAGGACAGTCCGAAATGTTATGCCATTTTCAATGTGTTTGCATGGTTGATAAATTCTCTTCACAGCGGTCTTGACTGGAAGTATTCCTTTTAATTTATGTTCAAGTTTTGTAAACAAAGAAAGCCTTCCAATTCTAATTTATGTATGCATCATAGTTGACACCTTCCACATAGAAAACAATTTACCATGCATATATGACTTACTGCGGTCATATGTGTGCAAGAGTATGTGCAGTTCTACATAATTTTATGCATGTCTCTTTCACATAGCAATAAAAAAACCCCTTCCCATTTTAAGTATGCTGGGAAGAATGTTTTACAAATGTAAACCAACAAAAGTTAGCAGCAAGAGCTTAGGTGGATGTGTGTGAAACAACTTTTAACCTGCCAGGCTAACCTTGCGCCTGCTAACGCTGAACTATTTGTCTGAATGTAACTTTATAATCTTCAAGTGTATGTGAACTATAATTAATGCCTATTTTCAATTTACTGCAAGAAATTCTTCAATGCTGACATTCTGTGAAGTTAGAAGAGAACAGTTTGGGAGAGATGGGAGGGATCTTTAATATGACCTTGTTACTGGATTTTGTTTTCGTTCTGTTCTTTCCCAGCCTGTGAAATTAATTTGTCGTCGTTACAAAACTTAGATTTTTATCTTTTTGGCCCTTGAAAATTGGGAGCAGTAATTCAGCTTTTTAAGTGTATCTTTCTCCTTCATTACTCTCCTCCCATCTCAATTTCTGGTTTGTACAGAGATTAATTATTAAAACATTTTGTTTTGCAGGGAGGCTGTGTGGACTCAACAAATCAGAGCCTTGCTCTACTCCTCATGACCCTTGGACAACGGGATGTTTCCAAAGTCCTGTTAGGACCTCTGTCTCCATACACGTAAGTTGTTTTGTTCCATTTAATTACCCAGCCTTGTTTAATTCGCTAGTTGTATTGCACATCTATTTTTAATATATGGAAGACTTTGCCTGTGGCTATGAATAAAATAACTTGTACCCATCTTCAAATTAGACAGGTGGTATAATCTAGTGTTCATTTCGACACGTTAGAAGATGATTCCCTTACCGTTCTATGTTATTCCTGGTTATGAGAATTGCAGAGATAGGGTTTATTGTTGGATCTTGGTCTTGGATTGTATTTGTACGTCCGTTTGCTTTTTCTTGCCTACTGCACTCTACTGTGTTTTCCTGGCAATCTGTCTGTAGCTGTGGCATTAAATGGCATGTTTCAAATGGCTAGCCAAACGCTAAAGCTGTGATTGTCCATAGGAAACAGCTTAAGAGTTCAAATCCTGGAGCTATGTGCAACCTCTTATTGGGCAGCAGAGTTCTATGTAGTCCTTCATTTTTTTTAAAGCTTCGTCTGCGGCTGGTAGTGATTCAGAGGATAGAAAAATACTAAATTTCTTTCACTGCTCATTGCAACACACAGGGTAGGGGAAGCGCATCCAGTACCAAAAATTTCATTTATCAGACTGACAAGTGATTGACTAGATCACAGTTATTCCTAGCGACTGAGCAGTTTTCCTTTAATCAAATGGAGGCAGGGTTGTTTATCTGACAATGGCATCAACTAATAAGAATCTGAACTGTCCTTTTTCGGTTATCATAGTACCGGTGCTATATATGTGAAAGGTACAGTACTGTGATAACTGAAGAATGGTAGTGCCATCACGTGAGAGCTAGAAATTGCCTGTTATTCTCAACACCTGATATCTTGGAAACGGCATTCATCAGATTTTGAGGGGAAGATAGGCAAGCCTCCCATTGCACACGAGTAAAGTAATCCCCTGTAAGGTAAGTATCCACGTGAAAGGCTTATCAAGAGTAGGTGATTACTCTCTTATCAAGAGTTCAGTGTTTGAAGTGAACAGTTAAGCATCTGAAACAAACCAATCACTTCTCATTGTCCAGTGGTTTTTGTCTTTTTGGTTTTTTAATGCTATGAAAACCAGACAAGCACACTAGTTTATTTTGTAAGCAGGCTGATTTCAAATGGGTGGGTTGTCAGTTCATCCAAGCTAGGAGTGTGTGGCAGGGATGAAGGTCAAGAGCAGACATCCTGAAGCAGCATGTGTCACAAGAGATCATAAAATCTGTGATTCTGTGAGAATCTGTGACTCATCAATCCTATGAGGATCCATTCAGAGATCACACAGCTCACTCTGCAGTACTCCCATACCCTCACTAAGGCAGCTCATAAAAGGCTGGCAAATTTGGCTCCTGAGCAACTCATCAGATGCACAGGCTTGTTGAAGTAAATTGCAGTAGTCATGTTCCACTTCATTGTCCTTTCTTTTCTCTCTTGGGGCTGTGACATCTCTGCATTTAACACTTTCACCCTGCAGAATCCAAAGCTATTTATAAGCTGTGTTACGCTAGATTGGTTTCCCTGTCTAGTACAATGTAGCATGGATGTGACAGCTCAGCTTGCGGATGAGAGCACCCTGTGGGGACGTGGTGCTTTGGAATACGTCGATCAGAGTGAGGAAAGGTCTCCCAAATTTGTGTGTTTCCACCAGACACATCCTTTGCCCCTGCTAATGCTCCAGATTTCACAGAAGTGTGCATCTCTGTCAAGCTGATATTAAAATCAAATGCAGGGTGCTGGCTGTGTTGCCACCTCGCAGAGATCAGTCTTGCAGGACGGCCTAGTCTGTGTGCGGGTGAGTTGGCACAAGCCAGGCGTACGTGAAGGAGAGCAACGAGAGAGCTTAAGCGCCCCGGCCCTTTGTTTCAGAAGGGCTTAGGGGCTTCAAGCAGAGGGGACAGGGCCAGGCACAGCCCCTGAGGCGGGGCTGCCTCGGGCAGCGCGCCCCTGCTCGTCCGGGCCACCGCTTTCGGCTGTTCCCCGAGCGCTGCCCGGGGTCGGGGGTCTCGGTCCCCGCCGCACCAGCCCCTCGGCCTGGCTCCGGCTCCCTCCTCCCCGCAACCGGCTGCAGCCCGAGGCCGGCAGCGCGGCGGCGCCCCCTAGCGTCCCGCCCCCTGTCTGCAGGCCGCGCCCAGCAGCGGCAGGTCGGGCCTGGCTCCCCACGGTTCACCCTCCGGCAGCGGCCGGGGAAGGTCCCCGGCGGGACGCTGGCGCTACCAGACTTTTGCCCTGCGCTTTTCTTGGGGTAGTCGAACCAAGAAGGCATTGCAGGTGCACGGGTCTTCTCTCGCAATGATCCATGATTTGGTTGCCTTGCCCTGACAGGAAGCTAAGACGTGTGAAGTGGTTGTGTACCTTTTGGAGTGGCCTAGCAGGCTTCTGTGAAAAGATAGCACTTAGAGAAACAGACTTTCTACATTTTCTTTTTTTTGTTTGTTTGGTTGGTTTGGGTTGGGTTTTGGGAGGTTTTTTGTGGTATTTTGGGGGATTTTTGGGGTGGGGTTTTTTTTGTTGGGTTTTGTTGTTTGGGGGTTTTTTGGTAGTACAGTGTTTTTATTTGAAAGCTGCTGGCTCTGAGGAAAACCTTCACGCTCATGTAGGTGTCCCTGGGCCTAAGGAAAAGTGTTCAGCTCTGCCTTGTTCTTGCCTGAAAACACAACCTAAACTTCCAGCAAAATAAAACTTCTCTATACCTCTCACCCCCTCTCTCAGTCCTCCAGTCTGTGCCTGTATGTTTGGTGCAGCCTCTGGTACAATTTGAGGTGCAAATCTTCCCGCATGCAACCCTTATCAGCTTCAAGCTAATACAGAGCCGCTTTCTGCTGCACTTCTGTCACATACCCCTGCCTTTCCCTCCCTCTCCTTCTCCTGTTTCCAGGGCTTTTACCACTTGTGCTTCTGCTGCTGCAAGACAGAGCTGGCCTCTTGCTGCTTCCAAATCCTCCCCTGACATCCCCAGGGAGCCTTGCCCTTTGCTCCCACTCCTGGGAGCCTTTCCCGTGTGCCTGGGAGCTGTGGCAAAGCCCTATTGCTTTTTCTCACTCTGCCTTTACTCAAAAGGGAGAAGAGGTAGAAAAGCATGGTAGTCCACATGTGTGCAAAGAGAGGTACGACTGAGCTGATCCCACCAACATGTTGCAGAGTTTTCTGATCAGCTTTTAGGATTTTTCCCTGAGCCTCTGGCTCCATGCTGCCTCCGGCATTTGTACAGTTTATTTTGTGCCCTCCTTGCAGTTCGGCACGCTGCTCCTGCTGTTTTAGGGTTGGCTGCTTTCTTGTCACGCTGCCAGAGGTCTGGGAAAGGACCCAGCTAAGGAGGAGGCTGGTACAGAGCTTGTTGCCTGTCAGCTTTACAGAAGCATTTGTGCCAACGTATGCCTGTTTGCCTATTATAGCAGCAACCAGAAACCTTGCAGCTGGGGAGGCATGGAAGAAAAGGCACTTTTCAGTTCTTTTTCAACTGTTAATCCATTTGAGAGATGAGAGAGCTGGTGTCTCTGCTGAGGCCAGTTACCAGCCCAGGAAGGTGAGGTAGAAAGGTGTACATAGCATGGGGAGCCATGTGCCCACATTCACCCTGCAGAGGCATTCATCTGACTGCCCTGGAGGTAACTCTCAGATCTTGTTAAGCACAGACCAGAGTAGGTAACAGCAGCCTTTCTTTGTCTGGCTCCTGCTGTTCCTCTTCTTTCCCTATGCACATACCGAAGTGCAGGAGCAGCAGCTTGCCCAACTAAAGCAGGTAAGGCAGTTCTTGCTCCTGCAACTTCCGTTGTGCTTATTCACAATTTGTGTGCGTAAGAGCTGCCAGGACGCTTTCAGAGGCCTCATGATGTTGCAGTGGGGACGGTCCTACCCTCCTGATCTCCTCCTTCCTGTTTCGTGGGTACTTTCTCTTGATTTGGTGTAATGATGGGTGATTATGTTCTCAGCATGCAGAGCAGAGGTTTTTTCCAGCTTGCCAGCCAAACAAATGTGTGGACTGGCTGTGCACATTCCCTTTCTTTAAAGGTTAGACCTAACCTAAAAAGAGTACATACCAATTGCTGCAGGAGATTAAACTTTTCTTCAGGACTGCAGGCTTGCTTGTGGCCATGACTGGAAAAGAACAGACTTCTGTCAGAAGAAATTACCAATTTTATATTTGTAACTTTTTGGTGTAATTTTTTGTTCTCTGTTTTGGACAAGCCAGTAGGAAAGTTTTCTGGGCTGTTGTTATTTTTGTTCTTTTTTTTTATACTTTTCAGTAGTTTTACCTGTCACTCATTCTCCAGACAGTGTGCATTTAGGAGCACTGTGCCTGTTTAGTCTCTTTGTGCCTCTCATTCTAAAACGATGAAAGGAAAATTACTTGGTTTTTTCTGTAAATAAGGAGAGAAAACAGGAAGAATTCTGAGTCTGAATGTGATTCTAACAAAACATTTAACTAAGAAGTGGACAAGTTAGTAACAAAAATCAAACACATGCTTTAGGATCTGATGTCTCTTATTAAAGTGTGCACCCAAGGCCGACCTTTTGGCTATACTGTCTATCTTTTATTTCTGCTTTAAACATTGGGAGGGAAGAAGAGTACCACAGGTTGGTATGGGGTTCATATGGCCCTGATGGAGAGTCAGCATCACAAGTAAGTGACCTTGCCTGGCTACATTTCTGCTTTCTCCTTTCTTTCTCTCTCACGCTTTTGTCTTGCTGTGTTACCAGACATTCCTTCTCTCTCTGCTCATACAGAGAGTACAGTGGTTTCTGTAGAGCTCACTAGCTACTTCTACAACACAAGTGAGAACAATGCTTGGAGCCTGTAGGCTTGCTTCTCTCTGCTAAGCAATATTTTCATGTGCTATTTACTGTGCTTATAGCTGGAATCAGCATTAGTACATACTCCTAATGAGCTTACTGTTTTGTTTCTTAAACTCTGTTGTTTTTTCTCCCTCAGAATTGAGTTTCTGCGACACCTGAGAAGCTTCTTCCAGATCATGTTTAAAATTGAAACAAAGACCCCTGAGGAAGAGCACATGGGAGGGGAGAAAGTCTTAATGACATGTGTTGGCATTGGATTTTCCAACCTTAGCAAAACTATAAGATAGGAAACACGTGCAGACTAGTGACAGAACACGCTGCAAAGATCTGATAAAACCTGCCTTTCTCTGTGCTTATTCTGGCACAGGGAAACCAGTGACAATTCCAGTGCAGCGGTACCCAAGCTCGCTGCATGTAAACAGTAAAGCTGACTTTAGACTGTTTAGAGCTGTGCTGTTTATAAAGGCAATGCCAGTGTTCTGTGCTGCATGGAACGGCTGGCTCGAGTCTCAGCTGGCTTGGGACTCCTTGCACTGTATTCCACTGCATGGGACACAAGTGGTCTTACGTCCCTGTGCCCTCAAGCCTTAACGCAGTGGGTGCTCTAGTTTTGTGTGTCTACAGACATCACCCCTAGCTTTTTCTGAAAGGTTTAGATAGAGAGGGAAAACAAGATTGACCAAAACGAGCTTTGCAGTGCAAAACAAATGATCACACCAGAAACATTAGATTATTGAGGTAATTGCAGAGACAATATTGGCATGGAAATAGAAGTAAAGGTATGACAATTTTTTCTTTATACATTGCATGTGTAGAATTTGTCAAATGCTTCACTCCTGCTTACATTGGCTAAATTACACAGTTTCACAGGAAGAAATAAATATCTGTCTTCTAATTTTCCTTAATGTTAGAATAGAGTAGAAGAGATCACATCCTATACTGGCTTGTTTTTGCCTCCTCTGCAAAGACGGGCATGGGAGGAGAAACCTCCTTGACAGTTTTTGACTTATCACATCTGTTCTTTTTAGGTTTGTTTGGAATGCCACACACTGCAGTTCACAATTAGTTGTGAAAGGCAGCAAAAAAAAACCAACCCCAAAACTGTGTAGGCTTTGAGGGAGGAAAATATATTCATTTTATCCATCACATTTTGTGCAGCTGTTCCCTTTTGAAAGAGGAGATAATGGTGTATGGGCATTGCTTGGATTGACAAGTCCAAAAAGTTTCTACTGGGATATAAATGTTTACCCAAGAAAGGCTTTTGGTAGATTCCAGGCAAACCTGCTGAATGTAATGCTGAACTCCTGACACAAGGAAAGAAATTTATACTTCAGACTACGCTCAATGTGTCCGGAGTAAAATAACCATGTCAAAAGCTGGAATATAGAGAGAGTAAGTACTAGTGACTGTGTTATAATGGTCTTCCAAACTTTATCTGATGCCACTGTAAAGTGGGCATTACCTCTGTAATATGAAAAATGTATATTGGACCCAAAAGGACTTTGACAAAAAGTTAGGTATTTGGTTAGTGTTTTATTAACTATTGCAGGCTGTGTGAGTCATTTTTGTACTGTACTTTGTTCTTGTTGCAATCTGTCTAAACATGTTTTGGAAAAATAAAGTATTTTTTCCTAAATAAGGTTTTATTTCCCTTTAAAACAAAACAACCCCCCAAAAAAACAAAAACCTTTTCTCCAGCCCTGTAAGATGGTACTTCAAAAGATAAACGGCTATTTTGAACTGGTACATCAAAAGAAGAGCTTTGGGAGTTGCTAGGGTGGGAGGAAGGGAGAGGGCGAGGCCCTTCTTGTAATTCACTAGCTTTCCAAAATCTGATTTGCAGCTAAGAAAACCCTAAATAAAAGAGTGGAATGTGAAATTAAATTATTTGACTATATTTTTTAAATTTCAAGTTATATTAGGAAAAAGTCTGTGGGCAAGGAAGAATTTCTTACCTTGCTCCGCTCTGTCACCTGTGCAATGAAAAAGCTAGAAACTCTCCAAATTAAAATTACCCTGAATACAGGGAGCCAATGGTTCAAAAGGTGAAATGTACTAGCTGAGATTAATAGCCATTAGAATAGACATATAAAGCTTACAGTAATTAAAGATGCAAGTTTGTAGTACAGCTCAGATTTGGCCAGTCAAAAACTGGCCTAAGTAAAAATTTGGAAGTATTGTTACAACTTAAACAATCAAAAACTTTTATTATCTTTAAACTTTTAAAGCTCTTAACTTTGAAGCTGTCACAGCTTTTCCAAATGTTCCAGTTGCACCAAAGATAGAAATGGCAATGTGTTGCCCAGGTAGCAGATTCTTTAGCAATAGAGTAATTATGTCATAAAATTGCCCATGCTTAACTAAACCTCAGTGTTAAAAGTTAGACTGCTAACCCGTAGCAGTGCTGCAAATTGCATAGCTTTGCAGCAGAGCACTTGCTATGACTCAGAATTGCTTGTTGCTTTACAAAAAAAAAACAAAAAAAAAAAACCCACAAACTTATATGAAAGGAGTATGTCTTTCCAGAACAGCCATTCTCTGGAGAAACAGGAACAATTCCAAAGGAGGTTTTAGGTAAGAGCTTTCTTAAAATTGTTTGACCTTCAGTTTCTGTGAAAAGTACTTACTAGGAAATCCTGCAGATAAAAGCTGTTTTTTTTATAGGCAGAGCAGTGATTAACATCTGTTTTGGTGGACTGATCCCACAAGCAGTAAGATAGTTCAATTTTAGAGCTGGACAGGGGAAATTAATTCTTGGCGACGACAATTCATGCTCTTTGTAGCCCCAGACTTTATGGTAAGGTTGCTAGTTACTAGGGGATGAGTCTTTCATCTCAGTCCATGATGGCATATTTGCTACTCAAATGACTTGAATTTAAACTGATTAGCTGTAGGTGAATATTCCTGTAATCTTTGAGCTATTCATCAGCAATTTAGTTAAGCCTTTTGGGTGAACAAATCAGGTAATACCCTTCTGCTGTGACTGGAAACTTTTCTCCTTACAGAAAGCTTTAAGGCTGGACCATAAGGAGACACAGGTGTGGGAGCAGACTAATTAACAGAAGTATTTTGTAATGTGCATTTTAATTGCAATAATTTTAACATATGTGGAGAGGGTGAAGAACACATGGAGAAATGGTGTGGGCAAGAACCCATGAAATTGAGAAGAACTCATTAAATGGAAAATCTCTTCCTTTAAGCTTGCCTAACAGGAAAGGTTGCTACAGTGGTGAAGATGTGAAAAGTATTTGCAACATGTGCCTTTACCTTGCACCTGCTTCCACTTTTATAATACATATTGTCAAACCCTCTTCCATTTCTAAGCTATGATGGTAACTTGACTGCACCTTCTGTGGTCGTGTTAACTTGCTGTAGGACAGGTTCCGTCATGTTAACTTGCTGTAGGACAGGTTCCGGAGTAGTACTGATTATGCTGAAGGTGAAATTGCTTCAGTCCAAGCAGTGCACTTTACTGAAGGCGTATGGCTGGAAGCCAGTGCAATAACTGTCTGGGAAAGTACACAGTAGGTAAGTTAGCTAAGCCAAAACAGTAAGTACATGGCTGTCTTGGGTAATGTTTTCAAAATGGTGATTATGTTACTGCCAGAGCATAGATACTCTCTCCCTTCTTCCTCTTCCCTACAGGTGATACTATGATTCAAATGGATTTTGTTTCAAGCCACTGAGGTAAAATTCTGCTTGCAAGCTCTGACGTTCACTGCCCTGTTTTTCAGTCATGCTCTTGAGACAGCAACAGGAGAAAAAAAAAGACAAGAAAAGTACCAGCTTTCAGGAGGCATAATTTTGCTTATGAGTTTCTTTCTCATTTTTTGATATTGTATGGCTATCTCCACACTTCTATTTTGTGTGTCTGATGAAAGCATTTCTGTTTAGTCTGGATCCTAGGGGATCTCCCTAGTGAGACATGCAACTGTGTCAGGGCAACTCTAAATACAGAAAAAGGTGGAAAGGGCGTCTTTTACAGTTACTGCTTAGGTCATGGTAAGCTCTGTCTGAAAAAAGCATTCTTGTGGGATTTGTACAGTCTTGCTTGTGTCTGACAAGCTCTGAAAAACACCTATTACCTGTTGTTGGTGGGAGGGGTAAAAAGACAGTTCTGCAGGGAAGAGAGTGTGTGGGTTGAACTCTGCAGTGCCAGCATTGTATGTGCAATGACAGTAAGTCCTGCATTGTGTCAGAGCATCACAATGTCCAAACGGCACTTGTGCTAGATAAAGTTAGGTTGTGACATTGTAAGACAGATTTGTTAGGATGATTTGTAGTGTATCTAGCAATGGATGTTAGGTGTGAGTGCTACTTTTGCTCCTGGAACAGTAAGATTACATATACGCACCAGAGTACCCAGATCTACATTCCCTGTGTACTACAGAGTATAGAAACAACTCTCTATGTGGAGGTAGCAATAAGGAGACCCACTGAGAAAATGTTTTATTATAAACTGGTATTGTTCAAGGATATAACCACAAGAAAACAATGGCCAAAAGCAACTTTTTACGTGAGGGTGAACGGTGGCTGAGAGCCCACAGAAGTGAAGTGGCCAGGAGCCTGCCACTGCTGGCAACCCCTCTCTACTGCTGTGCAGCTGTTTGGGGGGGGGGGGCTTTGTGCACAGCAGGGGTGGACTGATGCCTTTGCACATCTGCCCTCATGCTGCACGTCTGCCAGATTGTCCACACGCAGCCTGCTCTTCTCTCTGTCGGTTTGGCCATGCTTCCCTGGCAGCCTCTGCTGTGCTGTTCACACAACAGTGAGCCCAGGTGAAAATCTGTAGGGTCCTTGTGGAGACTGATCCATGTGAGGTACCGGTGCTTAACTATGGATGAGCTAGTAGGATTAAAGGTTTGATTCCAGTGATCGTCACTACATGTCAGTGACACATCCCGTTATATAAAATGTGACTCAGTAGGGTACCCGTGTTTGCAGGTTGCATCGAAAGTCACACCATTTGAGAACAAATGTCTTACTCCTCCTTACCTTGTTGCTAACCTGCAACCACTCTGCTCCTTGAAAATTACTTACATCTTTTCCAATCCAAAACTGTCTCCATGGATACGAAAAAAGTTGCTTTAGCCAGTGATGAATGTAGATATATTCTCTGAGTGGTCATCCCTCAGCACCATCAGGGCAGACAATTCTCTTCCATGTGTCTGGAAATGTAGTTTTGATTAGGTATAAAATACTATGCATCTGCAAGCTAGGTCTAGATCAAAATATGCATGAGTTTTGACTATTTATTCTCTTCTCTTTTTTAACATCACCACAGTGAAAAAAAAAGAAAAAAAACCCTTATGGCTTGTTTGTGTGTCAGCATTCAGAAGGTGCTTGATTCAGTAAGGCTTCCTGAGAGATTTGTTTATGTGTATTTAGAAACACTTCTGCAGATTCAGAATGTGTCTGCGGGAAAGAAACATTCTGCTGCAGAATGTTTCCAAGCACTGAATGTAAAAATCTACTTCATAATTCACACCACAGTTGTATTATCCACTGTTTTCACCTTGTTCTTTGTGACTTAACTAATGTATGTAATGCACTTTCAAAGAAAACGTCCACAATAAATCAGGGCTATATAAGACAGCCTATAAAATGTTATTCCTGTTTCTTTTGGAAATGTGTTTGTCAGGTTGTTTTGTGATAAAAAAGTACTGTTTTCTCATCCTTCACAATGTCAGTAGCAAGTTTTCCCTTGAAACGGTGTCAAGATCTTTTTCTAGTCTTTTCTAGGTAATGAGGTATGGATTCAAAGCGAAGAGGAGCTGATTTGGAAAGGTCTGGCTTTTTCCGCAGTATGTAGAACATCTTAGACAAGCAGGCTATTACACAACTCACAGGCTCCTTAGCAGCTTCTTACTCAACAAGAGGATGATGGGGGTGGGGGTGCTAATCTAAAGCTACACCATCTGGGGCTGGCCTTGTCACAGGAAGAATGTGGCAGCTGCCTAAATAGGTTTTTTTCTTAATTTTCAGTTTCAAAGTACAAATAAAGAATGAACATCTGTTTCAGCTTCCAGAGTTGAATAAGCGTTGTAAGCAGATGGTTTTTAAGACTTGAAATTTACAGTAAGAAGTGTTCATGAAAAGAGGTTGTAGCTGATAGCCAAGGAGATGGATATTACAGAATTCTATTACCCTTCTTTTCCCTCCCCAGCCCCACAGGTTTACACAGAAAAGAGCAATTTGGTCAGAAAATGCTGAATAGCTGTTGAAGCATTGTAAGGAAAATACAGAAAATTATCAAAATCCTCACCTCACTGAAGCATGGCGTAAAAACTTAACCATGCTTATATTCATCGCATTTTCATCACTGACCCAGCTTTCGAAGAAAGAGCTGCTGTGAGAGAACTTGACTGAAACTTCTGTTTTCACACTTTTTTCAGATTTCAGTAAAATCCCTCATTGATTGCCTCTGCCTTATGTCTTCCCCAGGCAAGAACAATGCTATTATTTAATGAACTATTTGAATTGGTTTTGCCAAGTCATAGGCATATAAATATAAAAAGGTGCATTGTTTGCATTCATGCAATGAAATTCTTGGCTTTATGGATTTTTATCCTCTGTTCCAAAGTCTGCGTTTTGGAGAACTGCCTTTGTGCCTGTGGTACAGAAGAATGAAGTGACTCATTTGTATCCCACAGGGAACTGGACTAGAAAATATCAAGATCCACAGATTTTCAGGTCTGTGCAAACATTTCATAAAATCATAGACTCATAGAATTGTTTAGGTTGGAAAAGACCCTTAAGATCATCAAGTCCAACCATTAACATAACGCTGACAAGTCCACCACTAAACCATGTCCCTACCATTTCCCTCACCTTATGAGGGCTATAAGCACGTTGTGGCTTTACAAGCCCAAATCTCCCTGGCTTATTTCTGCTCTTTTTTCTGGGTTGTTTTTGGGTTTTGTTCATAGGATTTGTTTGGGTTATTTTGTATACATTAGATTCTTGCAAAGACTAAACCCTGCCATTTTTACTTGAGAAAGATTTCTTCTGTGGTACTGATCTGTGCTGATCTCTTTTCCCTCCTCCTGTTAGCTCCATGGACTTTCCTACATCATACAAGCTGGAAGAACAGCGCCCACCACGCTGCTGTGGGGTTCTGAGTTGCTGGATCATTTCCCTCCTTTCTTTCCTGGCACATACATGGGTTTCTCTGCAGGCTGTCTCCCTGGCCACTCACCCAGGCAACTTCCCTCTCCTTCCTCCAGCAGTCACTGCTCTGCCTCTCTGCAGGGACTTTCATCCATAAGATGGAAAAGCAAATAAGTACACTGCAGTTCTTCTAACGAAATGTGCCTTAGTAGTCCCTGCCATGGAAAAAAATAACTGTCCTCATCTCTTCCAAATCAGAGGTCTCTTTGAAGGCTTGCCATCTTGAAGTCTGAGAGTTTAGGACCAAGAGGCATTGCTAATTACATGGAGTCTGACCTGTATATTAATACATTCTTCCTCCTTTAAGGGAAATGACAATTTTCAGAAGGGCCTCCAGTCTTCACCAGGAAAACTGAGACACGGTATTTCCATTACATAGTTTTGTGAATTTGTTCTAGCATTTAATCATTTGCTGTTTAAAAAAACCAAAAAATAGTACTTATTTTACTTGGTCAGCTTTCAGCTCCTGGTTCTTACAGTGCTACCGAGCCCTGTGGGATCCAGTATGTTTCCACCCCATGAACACATGAAAGAACTCAAAGGAAAAAGATTTCTGCATTGGGATCAGAAAGCCTTAATTGACACAGAGAAGTAAAGTAATGGTCTTCCAGCTGAATCCTCTGAGTTTTAAAGTGGGACAAGAAAGCAAAATATTTATTAATACTCAAAATCAAATATCTTCCTGATTGGCATTAAAAAGTATGGGCTGCTTTAAAAACAGTGGCACATCATGCTACTAAACAGACAATGGGCACGTTCTTATAAAGTCCTGCGTCTATGGGTTGGACAAGAGAAAATCTTGACATACAGCTGTACTCTTATGAAGCTGAAGGTTGTATTCTTTTAGGACCCTCTGTTAAAGAAGCAGAATGTGCTGGTTTTGGCTGGGGTAGAGTTAATTTTCTTCATAGCAGCTAGTATGGGGCTGTGTTTTGGCTTTGTGCTGAAAACAGTGTTGGTAACACAGGGATGTTTCCGTTACTGCTGAGCAGTGCTTACACAGAGCCAAGGCCTTTGCTGCTTCTCACCCCACCCCACCAGCGAGTGGGCTGGGGGTGCACAAGAAGTTGGGAGGGGACACAGCTGGGACAGCTGAACCCAACTGACCAGAGGGATATTCCATACCATATGACATCTTGCTGAGCATATAAAGCTGGGGGGAGAAGAAAGAAGAGGGGGACACAATCGGAGTGATGGTGTTTGTCTTCCCAGGTAATGGTTACGCCTGATGGAGCCCTGCTTTCCTGGAGATGGCTGAACACCTGCCTGCCCGTGGGAAGGGGTGAATGAATTCCTTGTTTTACTTTGCTTGTGTGCGCAGCTTTTGTTTTACCTATTAAACATGAGTTTTCTCACTTTTACCCTTCCTATTCTCTCCCCCATCTGACCACGGGGGAGTGAGTGAGCAGCTGTGTGGTGCTTAGTTGTTGGCTGGGGTTAAACCACAGCACAGATCTAGTGTTGTGTTTACTTAGAAATATTGTGGGTTTTCTCTCATTAACCTTCCACTGGTGAAAGCAGGACTGTATTTCATTATATAAAGTGTCTACCACTGCTACTACAAAGACTATTTCCAACTCAAAGACAGCGTTGGCTTAAGAGTAGGAGTTCTGGGGACTAGATACTACTTTTTAGCTCCTCGCTTGTCAAAGAAGCAGCACAGGGAATACAAATTAGAAAAAAAAGTGGGGCAAAAAGTCACAGAGATACAAAGCACACAATGGAAGACATGAATGTAACTGTGCTAGTGTTTCAATTATCTTCTTATATTTGAAATATCTAAAACTACTTTAAAATGTTGGTTTTTATCCCACCAACATTTTATAGGGAATTTAAAAAATAAATCACAACCCTTGCCAGAATATTTTTGCACTAGCTCATATATTAAACCAAGAAATGCAGATGCTAAGGATTTCAGTAGCTGTATCTCACCCACCATTTTCATGACAATCCACTCCTGCTGGTGTTACTACAGCTGCTAGCCAAATACTAAACTGAGCAAGCTGTGTGTGTGGCATAATATGTTAGTTTCACTTTTGGGGGGGGGAAGCAGAAAAGTGTCAGTTCCAAGTAAAAGCAACCTCCTTTGCAATCTTTTCAGCTTGCTTCCTCTGCCATTTACTGAACAGTAGCCCATCTGTAGATCAGTAGAATATTTATTTCTGTTGTCTGCTGCAGCATCTCTTCTTGACAAACTGGCTCCCATTTTCACAATTTCTGCTGACTGAAACTACCTCCAGCTGGGTCTGCTGGTAGCTCTAGGCTTTCAACCTATGGCTGACTCAATTGTGTAGGGGCAGAGGAAGCAGAAGACATTCAAAACCAGGAGGTATGGACTTGCATGGCTCATCTCTGAGGACTGGGTTTGCCCCCCAGGTCTAGCTGTGCCAAAGGGGGCACCTGGGCCGCAGGGCATTCTTGTGGCTTCTCTGGCCCCAGAAATGCCAGAGGCAATAGTGCTCAGCACGGGATAGGGCGTTTAGCAAAAATTATGAAAAATACCTTTCCTTCATTTCTGTGGATGGGAACTAGTTGTACTCTTTCAAGCAGTTTAGTCAAACACTTCTAATTGGTCTGGTCCTTCACATCAAATTTACCTTGGGAATGACATATTTTGAAGCTACTGCCTGCAAGGATCAAACTGAGTTACATACTGTTTCTGCCTCGCATACAACTACCTCACCCATGTCTTTTCTAATCCCATAGAAGGCAGGTTAGGAAGTTTAATAGTTAGTGATAGTTATTCCTTTGCCTAAGGGAGAACTTTCATGCTTTATTTTACATGTTTGCCTCAGTGTGAGGAAACGCTTGCTGGAACTGCTTATCTAAAAATCTCCCTCCTCCAAGAAGAGGAGTTTGTGGAAGCTATTTCTAGATCCTTAAATGCTCTCCCTGAGAGCTGAAATATGTAGCTTATTTCCTTTAAGCTACAAAAAGTGGAATGAGGAACCAATGTTTTTAAACTTAATAGTTGCTGGGTGCCATTTTTTTTCTTTTTTTGAAATAGGAAATGAAAACAGCAGAATATGATTCATTGTTTTAATTACAAAGAAAAGACCTAACTGATATGACTGGAGTTCAAAAATAAAGGAGAAGTAGAAGAGTGAGTGACACAGGTCTGATGTTGTTACCCAGGTGGTGGCCTGTGGACAGACCTCTCTCTTTACAAGAAGTGCTTCTTAGCTGGTCTGCACAGGTACCTAGCAGGGGACCTTTCTGAATCCAGACTGGGAAATTTACTTTTTTGTGAAACCCCTGTGCTTCTGCTAGTTTTATCGGAAACCAGCCAAAAGATTCAAAAGCCAAACAGTTATTCTAAAGATACACTAATAAATTTTTTAACGTAAAATGTTTTGATGTTACAGCTTTGCCAGTGTGCACATTTGATACCAACATTGGTATCTAGATGCTTCCTGAAGTAACTTACTTTTTCCGAAATATTGATAAAGCAAAGCATGTTCTCTTGCTCTTTAAGGTCTCAGGAGATTGGAAATGTAGAAGATAAACTTGGTTCAGCTTTATGACATCTACTCCCATATCACATTCAAGTAGCCTAGTATGTATCTATCTCAATCATACATAAAAATGCAAAAAACCCCACTCAAAAATATCATTAAGGTTGAGTTCTCCAGTGAGGAAATTCCAAAATTTCAACAGTTGACCTTAAAGGGATTTAGTTACCCTGTTCTATTGTCTTTTGTCCTTTTAGTTTCTAGCTGTATCACACTTGCATCCTGTCACATTGGCTAAGGCAGATTAAATTACAAAAACAGATTAAATAATAATAAAAAAACGCCAACAGGATAAGAAATTGCTAACTGAAATTAATTTATATAAACATTAACTTTTGAAGCTTCCTGACATTCACAGATAGATAAGTGCGGCCAAACAAGTTCAGGAAGGTTAACTTTCCATAATAATGCAAAGCAAAACCATCTTAATAGAGCTGCAGTTCATTGCATTTGAAATCAGATATCATCAGTACATACTTAATCTCAAGAAACTTTAGTTTGAAAAATCCTTAACAGAGGTTTGCATCTAAATGTCCACAGATATATTTAAACATAAGAAAAACTTCTAATATGTGCACAAGTGTGAAAATATTTATTTCAAATAACAAACTTACTTTCCACAAACTGATGCCAGGTCCACGCAAGTCATTACGCAGTCCTGAACACTGCACAGCATGCAGTCCTGGAGAAAGTATTTACATGAACCAGGGCTGGAAACTTGATTTTGCATTAGAGTATTTCTGGTCAATTTCTGAGTCCCTCTAAATGTTTGGAAACTCCAAGGCTGAAAGCAGAAATATTTGTTTGTGCATATGGGGTAAGTGGACTGTTTCCCATGTGTGACTAATGTAAAAAAAGGCTGAGGTGATTTGGCTTGGATTTTTCAAAGGAATACCCAAACCCTGGCCCCTCCAAAACCTGTTACAAGAAATTTTCAAGTTAGTAGACTTCCATACTCCCATCACCAGGGATTTTCAAATACTTTTTTTTTACGTTATAATATATTTTCCTGGTGATAGGTAGACCCAGGAAGGCACAACTTTAGCTCCTCTTTATTATGAATATAAATACATTCAATTTGTATAACAGTATAACCAAAACCCCATATGAAATACTGCATATCATTGTGTTTAGGCATCAGCTAAACACAGATGATATCCTGCTCTAAAGATGAAATAGTCTTGGTGGAAAAACACAACAAAACAAAATCTGTGCAAGAAAAATTTGATTAGGAAATAAAATGTAACTCAATGGAGACCTATACTCATGGACTCCAGAAGCATCTATATTGCAATCACTAGGAGTTTCGACTGCAGAGCCACCAGCAAACATTGCAAGCTGAGGTTTTCAGTGTCTACACTTCAAGGTTCTTCTTCAACTCAGGTTACAGTTTTATTAATTTTGGTTTTTTTCATTCTGTTAGCAGATTTAGTTAAGGAAGGAGAACCTCAGACTTTTCTTACTGACTCTTTTCCTCACTGGATGGTGCTAGAATACGTATCTGTTTACTCTGACGCTTAGCAAAAAGCTCTGAAAGCCACAGAGTGACAGTAGATTTGCGGTTCCCTGTAATGCCATTTATAGCAAGCCATTTCCCATCAGTGGACTGTATTTCAAAATATATTTTTAAGAAGTTCTATAGTTAAGACAATTGCTTGCACTTACTTGCCTGCTTGCTTTTTCCAGCTACATAACTTTTGGCTGCATGCTACGTTTTATCCTCTAATAGGAGAAAGGCGCATGTTCCTTAAAAGGAAATCCCATGCTGCTGCTCAGTTGTGACTCAACTAACTTGGCAAGAAATGCATTTACTCCTTCTCCAGATCAGATCCACACCAACCTGTGTGGAGCCACATGGATGAGAGGGTTCTAAGTCTTGGAACACTTAATAGAGCCACGAGAAGCATGGATGTTGGTGTGGGCCAATTGCATGAGGCAATCAGCTTCATTACAGAGTAAATAAAAAATTACTTAATCTTTCCCTATTTGCAGAAAAGCTATCAGAAGCTATCGAAACCAACAAAACCAGAATAACTGAAGTTTTATTGCCACTGCACATCTGGCACACCACCCCCCACCATCATGCAAACCAAGAATCTGTCAGGTAGAGCACTATTCCTGGTCACTGTAGGCTATAAAGCAGACTTCTTCACTGTCTTCTTTCATCGCTTGGAGGCAATCCCAGAGAGCTGTTGGAAAGTGGCAGCTTACCTAGCCCCCAGAGGGGGCTTCCCTATGGAAGGGAAATAGGGCAGAGACTGAGGAGGGGGGAGCATGATCTGATTTTATTCCTCTCCATTTTATGGAAGTTTTTGTACTGCACTAGTCACTGTAGTGTCTGAGTGCTTTTCAGTTGCTCAGCAATTGAACTACTGCCTGTTCTTGCAGGGTTTTTTCCTGTGGGTTTGGGGGTTTTTTTTGAGGGGGTTGTGTTGTGGGGTTTTTTTAATTGTTTTCCTCAGGGATTGTTGTACGATGCAGCATTTTGTACCTGATCAAGAACACAGCAGGCTGTTAGAGAAGGTAGTGTCAAAGAAGCACATCTTCCACCAGGAGAAGTGTTTAGAGTAGAAATTAGTGCCTGGGGAACTACTTTTTGCAGTCTGAGGTATATATTCCAAAAGCAGTCTTTGCAGAAATGCATTGTGGCAGTTTTTTAGGTGCTCTCTGCTGTCTCTCAGAGGAACAGTTATCAACTGAATGTCTGGAAGGGGACAAACTTACGTTTACCATTGGGACCCTCAAAGCCACGAGATGGCTTTTTTTCCTAGTGTGGGTTGTTTGGGTGGGGTTTTTTTTTCCCCTCCAAAGTGGATGAATTAGAAGTGTGTCCTTTTGGGAGCTGAATCATATGCAAACTTGTATTTACAGGTTCTTGTTCCTTTCTTCCCCTCCATGAAGGAGGTATTCACTCATATCACCCAAGAAATGAGACAGTTTCTTTCAAAAGTGTTCTTTGTGCCATATATTTAAAGAAACAGCATGTGTTTTTAACCAAAATACGTTTTTCTCTAAGAGTGGGCCTCCACAAAGAGAAGAACTATTACAACGTATATACTTACCTTTAAACATTAAGAATTTTACATCCTACTCCAAAAGTAGAAGGAAAAGTGAAATACACGCAGACAGTCTGACTTCATAGATTTGACTTAAATGAGTAACTTCCTTAGCCTTGTTCTAATTTGTGAAGGTTTTGCAAATAACCCCCCCCCATCCTGAATATAGAATGTGCTATGATTTAATTTCAGCTGAAAATGACAAATCTAAATCCAACTATGAGAATTTTTGAAGTAACTACAACAAAACTGCTTGTATAATTTTTAGCTGTTTGAACATGAAAATGAAACAAAATGTATTTCCTGGTCTGAATGCTTATCTCGGAATTTAGAACACAGAATAACTCAATTTGAGTAATTAGCATACTTAGGAAAGGAAAACTAAGCCTTTTGCACAGACTGCAACTTTTGTAACTTGCTTTGAAAAGCAGACTAACTTTGAAGGGAAGTTGTTACAACAGTTGTAAATATCACCTTTTTTTGTATGGTTAGTGGTATTTTTATCCACTGTTCAGGGCTATGTTTACTAAGTTTGGTATTTTACATACCTGTTTAATTTAGGATTCTCCACACATATTTGTGTTTGACATGGTGTGAAAATGTGAAATGAAATGTGTAAACAGGATGTAGGTAAATGATACTTCACTCCTTTTAAGTTCCTGCAGGTCACAGGCTGATGCTCCTACCCAAGCTTATTAACATGCAAATGTGTGGAGACTGCGTATGGTCATTTAGCAAAGAAAAAGGAAAGAGGGAAGCTTACATGGTAATAAGATGCAAATCTGAGATGCTGACAGTTTTTGGGTGCAGATGCCTCTGAAAGAGCTTGTTAAAAATTAAGAGTGGCAAGAACAATGCCGAAAGTAATGAACAACCCTGAGCAGACTAGTGGAAAGGGATATTTCATAGGGCAATAGTGTTTCTTGCTATACTATGCTAAAATGTGTTTAGAGTAATTATTATAATAGAAGACAAACAAAAGTAAAAATGCCTGGTATCATTAGATAAGCTGTAATGTTTGGAGTGCTAACGTAGATTGGACTTTCACAATCTCATCAAGTGATGGTGTGCTTTTATTAGTCAAGAGTTAGGGTCAGGTTTAGCTGAACCTTCAAAACTGGCCAGACAAAATGTTGAAACTCAATAATATAAGGAATTCCCATTGATTCCAGTAGAATTCTTTGCATTTGCAGGTTTCTGTCCACAGAGGTCTTGATCAGCAGTCTTAGATATGCAGTGAGCACAAGCAACATAGTACATGACTCTCCCAGTCTGTAAAGTGATCTGGATACCAGTGGTATATTAGGTGATTATATTTGGGAAGCAGCAGATCATTTTTTATTTTGCAGTGTTTCCTTTCCCTGTTCACGAGAAGTTTTCAGTGTCTCTGCAGTACATGCTTGTGTGAGTTTTCTACACTGCAGCCTGGAAAGAAAGACATTGAAAATGGAAAGCAAATTATTAGAGGATATAATAACACAGAAACTTTCAATGAGATCAGGGACTAGATATACTAGAAGAAAATATGCTGTAATTTACTTTATTTCAAAATCACCAGTTATCCTTGAGACTGAATGTTTGAGGAAAGCAAATATGCAAATCAATGTACACATTAAGTTAAAATCTAGTTCTGAATTGGCTTAGATTTCATTTTCTGTTAAGATGATGTTACATGTCACGGGCATACTCTTTCCTTCTGTACAAAGAGTAAAAAAACACATATAACACTGTAGAAGTGACAGTGATAAGCTTGTCCTTAAAGAACATTTTCTCTGACAGTACTAGATTGTTAGCTGCCAGTTAACAGCTTGCTTTGAAATCAGTGAAAGTTACAAGCATGAGTCTACTAGTAGTTTTGAGACTCATAACGTATCAAACTTTTGCATGGTTTTTTAGTTCTTCCCTGTTCCAAATTCTGTTCTTCCTTTGTCTCCTGGATAAAGACTTTACAGTACGTATTTGCAGGTCAAGTCCTCTGGCTCTGGTGTTCTTTCCTTAACTCACCATCTCTTCAGGTCAGCAGTCAAGTCTTTTTGCTCGTCTGTAACAGACGACCTAGTTCCAGAGCTCTTAAATAAATCATGTTTACTTGGCATGGACAAGAAAATAAGGAACAAAGTCATCACATTAGAAATCACAGAAAAGTGTACATTTGCAAGGTTAGAATTGTGCAATAAATCCTGGGAGCTAGGACAGAACTATCACACACATGCACTGCTTAAAAAACCCTGCATTTTTCCTTTGGCCCAACCAACACACACACTACCGTGAAGCGAGACCACAGCAAAGATGCACTGCTTTTGTTTACCACGGCTGAACAAGGCAAGGTCTGTCCCTCAAACTTGCGCTTGCTGGTGCGAAGCCCTTTGCCTCCCTTTAGTTCAGTTTTTACCTCACAGCGGCTCCCACTGGCGAGGGCAGACAGAAACGTGTGAGAGACAAAACGCCCTTGTTCGCCACAGGGACCGGGGAGGCGGGCAGAAAGCAGCAACCGCTTGCACAGGAGAGGTTGCCCTTCCCGCGTTCACACCCCCCTGGTGCCCTCTCTATCGCCTACGAGGGAGGCTGCCGTTTCCACGCCCAGCTCTTCTGGGCTCCCCCTGTGGTCGCTGCGCTGCCGGCACCTGACGGGGCTGACAACCGGCCCCCAGGGCGGCTTCCCTGAGGCGAGGGACACGCCGCCACAGGAGAGGGTGCCTCCCCCCTCAGAGCCGCCGCGCCTTTCCGGACGGGAACGCAGCAGTAGCGAGGCCGGCAACCGCAACTACAACGGCCCCCGTCCGAGCCACGCCGCGCGGCATCGCGTAGTAGCTGCGTGATGACGCAGCCTCGCGGCTCGCGTCCCGCCCAGGAGAGGCGGGCTGCTCCGCCCCTGCCCCTCCCCCTCCCCTCAGCCTCCTCTCCCGCGCGGGAGGGCGGGGCTGCCGCGCGGAGGCAGCGGGCAGAGCGGGGCTCGGCACGCTGCCGCCGCGTCCCCCGGCGCCGTGCATGGGGAGAGAGCGGGCGCCGAGGGTGAAGCTGCCTGCCCGCCGGTCTGCCCAGCCGCCGCCGGGGTGAGTGGGGCCAGCGCCGCTCGGCGGCCGTAGCCCGCTGGCAGGAACGGCGGGGGGGGGGGTGGGGGAGTGGGGGGCGAGTAGGCGGGTGGCCGGGGTGGCGATTACACCTCGGTGTATCCCGCGTCCTGTCCCGCTGGCGGGGAGCTCCGCCGGGGCGGCCGCCCGCTCCCGGATCCCGCGGCGTGTAAGTGCGTGCGAGAGGGTAGGGGTGCGCGGCGGGGCTGGCGCTAGGAAATGGGGCGGCGGGGTCCCGTCCCGGGCGGGGGGCGGGGGGCGGCGGGCGGCTCTCGGCGGGACAGCCGCCGCTCCGTAGGCTGTACCTGGGGAGGGAGGGAGGGAGGAAAGGAGCGCGGCAGAAGGGCTCTCGGTCGGCACGGAAGTCGCTTGTCTGGCGGTGTGCGTACGGGTCGCTGTTGTGTGCCCCCCCGCCGCGTAAACGGCGCTCGCGGGAGGCGGGACGGGCGCGGGTCTGACCCGGCCGGCGGAGGACCTGGAAGTCCGCCGTCCCTTTCCTGGCTGCCGTGCCTCGATGAAGGTGGTGTGTTTTGCTGGAGAACTTCCTCGAGAATACTTACTTGTGTCGTTAAAAAAAAAAAAAGTCTTGTTGCAGAAGGAGGGCAAACAGTCACAGAAGCATCTGTGGTTTTTCTCTATATGCCTGTATTGAATTTGTTTCTGGGTGGGGAAGTGCTCCCTTAGATGTGGGTTATGAATTAGTGGATTTATTTGCACAAGACAAATTTATATTTATTTTTTTTTTTTTTTTTAAGAAAAGAATCTTGGATAAAACTTCCTCAGATTTTTTTTTCCCCTTTGTGCAACTGAAGTCTAATTAGAACCTGGTTGGCTCTGTCTTCACATTTCCCCTTCTCACCTCTGCAGTCTGTAACAGGTGAGAAAATAACACCTTGCTTTGGTTATTCGTGAAGTATTTGTTGCCGGAGAGACGTGTTCTTTTTGGTTGTTGGGCAGAGGGAAACATAATTAGGAAGATGGTGATGGCTACTTATAGCTTCAAATGTGATTTTGCACTTGAGATAGTTGCTTAATGGTGAGTGTTTTTAATCTCTTAGCCCTCTGCAGCTTTTCAGTTTATCATCTACTTCTCCATGGGTTCTATTGTTAGTCAAATTTAATATATATGTAGTTTAGCCGAGAGAGAACTATTTCTACAGTTTATATTTTATGTAAAATCAATATTGAGACGAGATTTTAGAAAGATTATGTGCACTGTTCAACAGGGTAGTTTAATAGATCGGTTACATGGATTAACTTTTTTCTATTCCCCCTCTTCCCCAGTCTTCCTAGTAATAGGTATGGGAGCAATATTGTAGTGATGCTCCTTGGGCATGCTCGTTTATCTTTGCTGGTTAGGATTGGTGACAGTAATTTGAGCATTGAGTAGGAACACAGTAGCCATCACTGTCATCTTCTTGATGAGAATGAGTCTCAAGTGACTTCAGTGGTGTAAATGGAGAATTTTGTAGTAAACAACTTCAGTATTATAGAGTGAAATGATAGGGATTTTAAGCAGTGGTGTGCTTTCCAGAGAAGCCTTAAATCTGAGCTGTTTACAGAGTTTTTCATTTTCGTAAGTGCCAACGACAGCAACATAGGGAAGTAGTGTTCGCTTCTGGGAGGGGAAGTTTAATGAGCAAGGAGTTTACAGAATGATTGGCTGGAACTGCAGAATGGAAAATGAAAGGAGACTATTGGTGCTTCTCACATGTAGCTGTTAAGCGTGCTGATTGGGCTAATGAAAAACAAAGTTTAAATCTCTGTGGAATAAGGATTTCCAAACTATGTGAAGTTAATGTTACGTATGACCACAGAATACTGCTAAAGTGAATGTCACTGTCATCTTGTCCTAGCAATGGCATCTTCTTGCTGAAGTTGTAAGACAAGCAGTTGCTGAACTGGATTGTCATTTTTGGCAATGGTCTTTATGTCAGCTCTGGGGTGTTTTTATGGTATGACCGTACGTAAACAAAAAGCTAAGTGATGATGTTTGCAGTTGCAGAAAATAATCTACCATCTCAGCTGAAAGAACTTTAAGAGGGAAATAAACAAGATTCAGAAATAGAGTAATATTAAACAAATACATTAATTAAATGGTGTTAGTTATGGATAAAAGAGAACTACTATCAAATGTTACAAAACTTTCATTAAAAAGCAGATTAACATAATTGAACATGCAGTAATTAAAAAAGTATTTGTTTTAATGATGTTTGGAAAAAAAAAACAACTGATGTAGAAGGCAGTCAAAACCTCATGGCTTTTTTATGAAAATAACTGGAGCTTCGGTTGAAGGCTGAACTAGTAACCTCCTGAGGTGCCTTTCAAACTGATTTATCCGGCCCTTCTGCTACTATGTTGTTACAGGCTAGCATTTCTGTTATAACACTCCCCTTCTTTTTACTGAGGCTTCTATGCAAATATCAACACTGTTATTAGGCAATATACAGTTACATTTTTTTTTCTCTTTAACTTAATAGAGCTACTGTTTCAAAGCCTCTGACCCTGGTTGTGCAGTGATTTCAGCGGGTTCCATATAAATTCATATGTCCACCCACAGGGTTCTCAGCATGAGCCCACTAAGATGACTAATATGAGTAAGACTCGCAAGATCTGAGTCAACATTTGAGCTCAGGCTTGCATTCGTGTTTCTCTAACTTGTTTCAGATGTGATTTCTTTATCAGCAGGTATGTGAGGAGCTTTCTTGAATTTCTAGTATGAGATTTTGCAGATTATTCCATAAGGTAGATTTGTTTTTATGGAGACTTGAAAAACCACACAAAAATGTATATATAAAATTAAGCTTCTTTACAGTAGTTCAGCCAGAAGAACTGTAATCAGTTTTATTTGCCACATACAAATAGGTGCTTTTTGCTGCATGCTGTGCTGATCTACAGACTACGTTATATCTCTCACTTAAATGGGTTATACACCTTGCGATACACTGAGAGCTACAAGCTACAAAGCGCCTTGCACTTGTAAGGTATTTTGTCACTTTCAGTTGTAACCTATGAGATGCTTGAAGAAAAAAGACAATGCCTCATTCCAGTGTTGAGGTCTCTTGAGTTATGCAGTTCGGAATGCAGAGAGATCTGAGTCATAAGGACAATGATTCAATCCCCTGTGTTATCATGGATATTGAAATATAGCTGATTTGATCTTTGAAAGTAATTCCGATCTTTCTTTGTCTCCTGTTTATCTGTACTAGAAAGCAATTTTCTGTGGAGAAAAATCTAAGTACTTCTTGAGCAGACAAGTAGAATGGCTTGCCTGGAAGATAATTGTCTGTCTAATTTTGGTTATGCAGTCACTGCATCACGCAGTCAAATATGATTATTTAAATCTGACTTGTAGGAAAAAAAAAAAGTCCAATGTGGTGCCACTGACTATTGATTTAAAATCAATGTGAGCATCATCCTTTTATGATTTAAGTTATCCCTGCATCGATATCTTTGACAGTGACTTCACAGTAGTATTACACAGTTCCTTTTGCTGTTAGTAGATTGCTTTTTAATAATGCTTGGACTTTTTTTTTATATTGGGAAGAGAGGCATAAGCTCTTGATGTTTTGATTTTCTGTACAGCTGTCCCTTCTGGCCTTTTTTCTGTTTGTTTTTTGTTTGTTTCATTGGGTTTGGATTTTTTCCCTAGTGTCATTAGTATTTGCCCATAGCTCAAATCTATGAATTGAATCTGGCATTCTGTGTTTTCTGTGGTGTCCCAAAATACAATATTCCAGGTGAAATGAGAATGTTTTCAATCCCATTCTTTGTTCATTGGAACACTTTGGTTCTTGGTTGCGTGTGGCTGTATTAAGCAGAGATTCTGTTGAGCTGCACATCCTGTTGCATGTTTATTTTGTTTATCTGCTTACATTTGGCTTAAAACTCAAAGACATGTGGGAATAGCTGCAAGTTACTCTTTCAGGAGTTTATTATTTTGTAATTGTTCACATTGAATGTTACCTGTATTCTGTTTTTCCGCTAGCTCTCAATTTTGATCCTGCTCAATTATCATGTTAACTGGTTACCACCAAAGTTGTTTTTGAGTTGTTGTTGAATACGTACTAGAAAGCTGAAAAAGATACTCCATTCCAGACCTAGGAAATAGAGCTGGAGCATTTTATGGACTTATTAAATTGAAGATTGATTACTTAGGCTGGGACTTTGAAAGTACTTACATGCTTGCATAAACTTGTATAGTGTGGTATTTCTTGCTCTGTTACATCCCCATATAGAACCTTTTCTGATGTTTACCTCAGTTCTTGAACTATGTTCCGTTTGTGATACGAATTTTTTTATTGACAGTCTAGTGGAGCTATCCTAGCTGATATTCCCTTTATCATTTTGCTTGTGCTCTCGAGCAGTTGCAGTAGATTTCAGGGTGTAAGGAAGTCTTTTGTACGTATTTTAAATAAATGAACGTATGATATATTTTCAAAGTGATGCGATTAAAGTTATTTGCATGTAAATCAAGAATTAAAAATGTTTCTTTATGTGACGTTATTGGTCTAATGATTTCTTCTTTATAGCCTTTAAGAAGGATAGTTATCAAATCAGTTGAAATTAGCTTGTGAGACTTTTGCACAAAGCCATCCTGTTTCCCAAAAACAGAGTATGGGGACAAGAACTTTGAGATTTTGGGGGGGAGTTTAGTATTTTAGAGGAATAGTGTCAACATTTCTTAGTCAAGCATTGACCCTTTGCATATATAAAATGGATCTTTAGGAACATGTCTAGTATTAAATGAATATTTTCTGTCTTTGTTCTCCATTAGTCTTGGCTAGCTACTAGGATTTCATAGCTATGAGCAAAATGTGCATCATTCTTAAGTGGGTTGTGCTACAGCCTGGGTTTCCAGCACTGTGAGATACTTTTAAAGTAAGAAAAAACTTTTACTTTTATATGTCTAATCTTGCTACCTATAAATATACAGTAAATTTTGTATCTGTATTTCTGAAACAATTTTTAGAGGCCTATGTTGTTTAACTGCAGTAAGATTGGGAGCCCTGTTAACTGCAACGTGGAATTATGGGATTGCTTACGTGGATTCATTTATAGAGATAGGCCCACTGCTTTACTGAATATACTAGGTAAAACTTGACTACCAGACTAATGCAAGAGCATTTGAGGACAAAGGCTATTGGAAAACAACCATTAATTCCTAATAAAATATGGGGGTTTGTGAGTTGAAAATGTGCTTTGGAAACCTATTAAGATAGTCAAATAACATAGGAGGCTTTGAGGTTATAAAGACAAAAGCCTCTTAAAAATATAGCTTTCAAGTGAGGGTTAATGTTGGAGGATGAAGTTCAGAAAAAACATGAAGTCTGTTATGTGTGGTATAGTTGGTGTACTGCATACTACAGTAGGCCATATAAGCCAGCAAAAATCCTCTCTTTTGCAGTGTTTCCCAGTTGTGGAGAATTCTGACATTCTTTTATGTTTGGTGCTGGTTCTGCAAAATATAGCAATAATGTATTATTTTTGTTCATAAGTTAACTATAATACAGTTGCAAGGGACAGCAATCCCCAGCTCCCTCTATGCTTGTGTCTGAAGGAGCAAAAGGTTGCCAAAATGCAAAAGGGAAATAAAGCTGCTTACATGTTTGTTGCAACCCCATCTATATGAAGGAGTGCTCCTGTGTGCTGGGAAATCAGGAGCTGGGCCCAAATAGCAACTGGTCTGTATGAGGTGGCATCGCCCCAGGGACAAGCAGAATCAAAAGCATTCTTATTCCCATCCTATACTCTACAAAGGTAAAGAAGGCAAATGTTACTGTCAGAAAACAGAGGGAATAAAAGGAGTCATGTTATCCTCCGAAAACAGAGGGAATAAAAGGAGTCAAATTAGGTGAAACCTTTAAAACACTTTCCTTACAGTTGAAGGAAGCAAAATTGGACACAAAGCCAAACTATTTCCATTTTATAGGTTGCGTGAAGACTGCCAAGAGGATTGGTGAACCTGAAAGCTTGCATGTTTTTCAACTTCACCATTAAACTACTAAAGACATTTCCTCTCATTATGAAATGTACCTCACATGGAGAGAACTGCTTCTTATACAAACTGATTTTGGAAATTATAAGTGGCATTTCTGATCTTATTTGGACACTATTTTGCAATACTTTGCAGCACTGGCAGTACAGGTTCTCTCTTTGGATTCTTTTTTGAACCACTAGAAGTTTTATTTTAATATGGAATATATTATAGTCATATAATAATGTGTACATAGAAATGTCTTCATTTTTTATTGTCTTATAAAATCAGATTTAAGCCAGTTCCACAAGATTGTATTCTTTAGAGTCTCGGGTTAGTTGTGTGAGATTTGAATGACCGCTTCCGTATATTATCAGTGTTAATATGCAGTTTTTAAGCAACAGATTTATTTTTATTACATTGACAAATTGTCTGCCATGCATATTTTTATATTTCTGCACTGAGTAAAATAGTGACACTCTTTTGGGGTTTTATATTTTGATACCTTGAGGTTTTGCTCTTTGGAGCAGTAGAAAGCAGATTCTACCTACTTAGCAACTGATGGCCAAGGGACAGGAGAATTCCTAATGGCAGGGAAAATGGGTGTGAATCCAAGCAGAGAAAGTTTTGTGCTTTCTGTCAGGAATTTTAAACTTTGAAGCTCCAGAGATCTAAGAGTAAGTAGAGGCTGTAATTTCGTTATGTGTTTTAGGTGTCCTCTTAAATTCTCTGGTGCACAAGATGTTTCTTTCCTCAGCCTCTCACAAACGAATTTGCTGCTCCATTAGTTTTGTAAACATAACAGCTCTTTGTAGGGCTGTGCTGTGAACTGTATCACAACTGTGACCTAAGTTAATTTTTTTTTTTTTCTTTTGGAACAAGTGGCACGAGGGAAGGGGAATGGACAGGCTAACTTCTCAGGCTGGCTTGCAGTGCCAGAGAAAATGTTGTGTAACCACATCCTGGATAACCCCAAAGATGGGCTGAGCTACGAAAGAAATTTTGGGTTCCCAGTGGAATCTGAGGACATGGGATTGCACAAGACCCAGATCCTCAGCTGTGGGCAATAAAGCATGTGTCAGTCCAACAGCTGGCTCCCAAAAGGTTGAGACTTTGGAACTATTCTGACAACTGTGTAAATAGGTGCACGGTTATCTTTTAATTGCTCTATACCTGGGTCTTCATAAACCTTTGTAACTATGCTGTCTATCAGGAGGTTTGTGAATAAGTACTTCTGGTTGCTTTCATCTTAACCTGGCTTCAGTTAAAGGTGATTTCAAGGTAGCTGGCTAACACTAGGACATTATATTCCTATGAATCTTTTGATTCCTAAAACTGGAGCCTAGCACACTAAAATGGTGTTTTGGGCCTTGAAGGGATGACGGAGTTGCACTGAATTTCAATGAGCACTTTGGAAGCATGCTTGCAGAAGTTGGGGAGAAGCATGTTAGACTTAAGTTTGTGATAATGAGAATGTAAAACTGTTAGTAGGACTTAATGGGCCCTGTGCAAGGTGGGTGTAAAAAAAAAAATGAGCTGGAATCTTCACTATTCGTTGTTATGCATTGGCAGACCTAAAAGCAGTGTGATGAAATAGACTGAGGCCAAAGTGGAGAGTAAATAAACCAGGAGGTTTATTTGGTTGAGGTTAATGAGATTACACCAGTAAAAGTCAGAACCAAATCAATTTGAAGCTATTTCTGTGATATAGTTGCATGTGTGATTGTAACACACATGGATGTACTGGAACTAGCTCGTATTTCAGCAGCTGGAAGCCACACCAGTGTAAATTGCACAGGACACTGCAAATTTCATGTTGTTTTTGCTACCCAAGCTGGTTCAGGTATATTAACAGCGTTTAGAAAGATATCTTTTGACTGCAGCAGACTTAAGCCATACCATAATTTTCTTGGGCTTTGGTACTTTTCCAAGCCTGTTTTCTAAGAGCTCTCCCACTTGCTCAGACTGATAGCTTATCAATATTTTTGCCTGTGAACTCACAAAACTGAGTTTTAAACTAACTTTAAAATGTTTTTATTTTGTTTTCTAAAAAAAGACCGTAATATTTGTCAATTTTATGGTGAGTTTTGGCATAATTTTTTTAGGCTCTTGGACTGGAGGTAAAAAGTTTTGGGTAAGTTGGTAATACATGATGTCTCTTTTTATTGTTTAAGATATTATGCTGTGATTAAAAGACTGTGCAAGGTGGTGAAATAACATTTCTTACAGTCAGACTTTTTTGAAGAAAATTTGAAGTTTGTTATTACCTGATATTACAGAAAATTAACCACATGCCATAATACGCCAGAAGGTATTGTCTGTCTAGTTTCTTGTTCCTGCAGTAGCCTTGTGGACTGACCTACCAAATTGTGTGAAACGTCTTTGAGCAGCCTTATATTTAGATCACTTGAAGTCATTTCTGGAAATACGTAAAAGCTTTACTTTTAAACAGCATGGAGGGCACTTGGTGCTTTTTGTTAATCTGTCAAACTACTTTTCTCCTTCTCCCACATCTGAAGTCTATCTTGGCTAAGAAACCCAGTATTGTTTTGGCTTGCCACAATACAGCTGAAGTATTTCTGACTGAGAATGCCTAAGGGGAAGTGACCTCGAGTGCCCTCTATCATACTGTAAAACAATGGGTTAAATATGTGTGGAGCCAGGAAAAGTGGTGGTCTCTTTTCATGCTCAGGGGACATGCAGAAGGAAAATGAGAGCAGATCATCCCTGATCTTGAGTGGACAGGCGGTTAATATAGATGAAAAGATTTTCTCTAATTTAGTGCTTGTTTTAAAGAAAACCATTTGAAGGTGGTTATTACAAGGCCTAAATTTAGTCAAATAATTTAACTTTTGATTAAATAGAGGTTATATATTCATAGAATCACAGAATAATTTACTGTGGAGGGGACCTCAGTGGGTTTCTCTTCCAAACTGCTGCCAAAAGCAGGGTCAGTAATGAGATCCGAAAGGGTTTCGAAGCTGTATCCAGTCAGGTCATAAAAACTTCCAGGGATGGAGACAGCACATCCACTGCTGGGCTGTCCTCAGGATGACAAACTTTCTCCTTATCCTCTCTGAACTTCTTGTGTTTCAACTTGTCTCTTATCCTGTAAAGAGTCTGGCTTTGTCTTCTGAATAACCTCCTTGTTGGTACTGGAGGCTGCTGTTAGGTTCCCCAAAAGTCTTCTCCAGGTAGAAGAGGCCTTGCTCTCCAGTCTATCCCCACAAGGTCTGTCCTACAGTCCCCGACTACACTGGTCACCTCTGCTGTGAACTCGCTCTTGTTTGTCAGTGTTTTTTATGTATTGGAGGGATGGACACAGAATTTTAAATTCAAATAACATCTGAATGTCGGCAAAGTTTGAAAGAAAAGCCAGGACAGTAGGTGGTCGGAGACTTTTCAACAACCAAACTGGGAACATTTTCCTCTCCCAATTTGTGTGTAAAAATAACCGTAAGATGGTGAGATACATTGGTTTTAAATCCTTGAAGGACATTTTGACCAGAAACAATCTGTTCAGTTCATATAATTATAGTGCTTCCCTTCTTTAATGAACTGCTCAGTTTGAAATGTGAAATGTGTTTTGATAAATGTATTTGGTTATGTAGCATCATGAAATAAACATTTCTTTAGAAATGTTAACTGTAGATTTTTTCTTTAGTGTTGTGTCTGGTTTTGTTACATTTCAATTTTCTAAATGCAGTGTGCCAGAAATAAGTTTAAAAATAGCGTCTTGAAAACCACAGCCAATGTGCTTGTTTGCATAATGTAATTAATTAAAACTCAAAGATAGAACACATTAAGTTCTATCACTTATTACATAAAATGCAACATAATGTGTCTTGTTTAATTAAAAAAGATGAGTTGAAACAACTATTTGACTGCCTCAGTGATTAAATGTGCGGAACTACATCTTAAAAAATAAATGTGCAAAACAAGTGATTTGTGTTAAAAGTTCTCTTCAATTTCAGTCATAACTTAAAGAAGCTCTTTTAAACTAATTTGAATAAATCAATGTGTCTTGCCCTCAGATTGCTGAGGACTTAATTATGTATAGTTTATATACATATGATACATAGATTTTTTTTTTTTTTTTTTTTTTTTTGTTCTGTAAGATTCATGGACTGTTAAACCAACTGAAACTTTGCAGCATTGCAGCCTTTTGTTTTTGTCATGTCATTAAACTTCAACCAGTTGAGACCAATGCATTGTTTTGCTGGAATGTCTTCTAGAGCTAGTTACAAGCGTATGCCGGTGGGATTTGGTTCTTTTGTCAAGCTGGATTCTTGAGTATGACTTCACAAGTCAAGTTAGTTTTAATATTTGCCTTTATTAACAGTTGCTTTGCAACCTCTTTGCTTACTAATAAAGTTAATTGTGGAATGTAAGTCTCTTCCCTTGAGGAACATAAATGTATGATGAATCAGTATGTCATTTTTTGCATCATTTAACGATATCTAAATTTGTTTAATAAGAGCTTGTACTATTGATATTATTTATTGCTAAAATTCTTTTATTTCTTACTGAGATTTAGTCTTTTACTTGATAAGATAATTATATGTGTAATATTAGAAAACTTGTCTTCTGTTCCACTTCTTTTCATTTTATATTGCTTTTTCAATGTCGTGTTGCTGCCTCTATTATCAAATTAAGATGAGCTAAAATATTAAGCTGTCATCTTGATTATTTAAGATTAGTTCAAAAGAGGAAAGAAGAAATTTTAAGAAATCCCAAATTGTTAAGCCGAATATCTTTTGTCTTGATTCTTTTCCTCTATTTGAGAAATATATCTGCTTGGAAGCAGTAAGCATGTATGTATTACCTCTATGGTGGTGTGAGCTGAAACCATCTTTACTTATTTCTGCTTCAAAAGCAAATACAAATTCTCATCTAATTGTTAATGTGCTATAACCCATTGTAATGAATTTAGAATACTTATCTATTATTTGGTGTGCAGTATCTTTCTGGTCTTGACATAGTTTCCAGTTACTCACTGAGCCTTTAGAGAAAGAAACAAAGCAAACAAAACTGATGGACATCCTTTTGCTGTCAGGGAAACAAGATGGGAAATCATCCTCCTTGATAACACATTAAGGAGAAGAAAGAGAGACTGAGGTAACGAGAACATATAAAAGGCTCCCTAGCGAAAAAATACAAGATTCAGCAACAAAGTTGAATGGACTTGTAGACTCATTTGTTATGCTTCCACAGCAGATGGTAGAAAAAAAAGTTTTTTAAAATTGTAAAAGTGGACTTTCTAATATGAATGATATTGCACTCCACACAAGATAACTGTTTTGAACCTACAAATAAAAAAAGACAGTTTCAGTCAAAGACACTGTGAGGAGAGGATAATATATCCTGCTTCTGAATGGTTACGTTTTCTGTACTGTAAGAAAAGGAATTTTCTTCTTTTCCCACAACACTAAAAATATTGTTGCTTTTCTTCCTCACAGTAGTGAAGCAGGAGGTAAGTTTACAGGCAGAAGCAGGAACTCAGTAGGATTCTGGAAACAAAATGACTTAAAGGAGGGAGCAAGTATTTGTGTCTTCATCCCTCCAGATGCCTCTCTGTTCTTTACTTCTTTTCTTTTTCAGAACTTTTCTGTCATGTTCAGCCACATGTCTTGTGTTGTGGCTTTGTTGCTTTCTTACAGTCCTTCCTTCAGTCCCATTAATAAAAGAGCCATTAGCTGTGCTGCTGTTCCCAGAGTCAAGTAGTTTTTAAGATCGCTTCCTGATCTTGAGAGTAGTCAAGGTCTGACCTACTTGGAACCAAACTGCAGGGCCCAAATCCAGCCATGTGTTTCATCTTTCAGTTTACATTGGTGAAACATCTTTTTGTCTTTCTGGATATGTTGTCGTCCTCAGGTTTGCTAGAGCAAACTGCCTGGTCAAGTTTTGAGCATCTCTGGATGGGAAAATGGGAAGAAAATTAAATAACCAAAACCACGTTACATAAAAGAAATATTAAGGTCATAAACTTCATGCCAAATATAGTTATATTTGCAAGCTGGGCTAAACTATATTAAGGTTGTCTGGGAAGTTGGAAAATTGATTGTCAGTTGGAGAACTGTTGCTGATTTTGAAGAGGAAATTAGGTTTGATGTGTTAGTGGAAGAAACAAGTTGCTTGTGAAAAATAGTTTGTGAAAAGTCTCAGTTCTGTTAGCCTCAGTGGGGAAGGGTCTGGTATTGTGATTAGAATTTATTTGGAAGTGTGGGCAATGAGAATTGATATTTGTCTGGAAGGAGAAGAGACTGACAGGTTGCTTGGCAGTAGACTGGATGAAAATTCATGTTTAGTCTGAAATACAGGGATAATGGGAGGAAGTAAAAATGTATTATGAATGAGGGGAAAAAACAGATGACAGATGGGTAAAAGAGTGCAAGAAAGCATGGGTAGATGAGTGGTTCTGTACTAGAAATGCAGGCAGTGCAAGTCCTTGTATGTGTCTTTTAACCTTAATTGTTAATGTACATATTTAATTATTCTAGCAGCTGTTGGAAAGTACTGTGTAATTTCAAATTTCAATGTGGCTGATGTGTTGAGAATGGGTAAGTCCTCTCTTGTGATAAGCATTTGGAAATTTTCTTTTGTAACCTCAATATAGACAATTGATCTAGAAAAAGGCTGATGTTGGTAGGCTTTTGGGGCTGCTGTTCATGCTGTGTTTGAGTGTCTTGCTCACTTTTGATTCACCATGGTTGAGGGCTAGACACTCTGGCTGTATGTGAGCATTAAGGAATTCATAATTTAAGCTAAAATTATCTCTAAAATAAACTAGCATTTGTTTCTCCAGCAAATGCTGTATCTAGCATATGTGCACGCACACATTCCTTACTAATTTTTCACCAATAGCTTTTTAGTTTCTTAACAGTAGACTGAGCAGAAATATAAAGTTCAGATTGTGGTCTTTTCCTTTTTTGGACCATGTGATGGAATAAAGTAGCAGTTTAACAAACCTTTGTGTTTTATCACATCTCTGTTTTACTGTCACAAACAGTGTACAGGATTAGTTTTGCAATGGTAATTTGTGATCTCTCCTTTCCTGTTTGTTCCTACATACTTTTATTTCCTTTTCTTTTATCTATGTAATGGATGAGGTCCTTTTTGAAGGCATAATTAAAATATCAGATCACAGTAGTAATGACGGGTAGTGAATTGCTACATAAGACTAGGCCTGTTTAAGTCCCTGAAACAATTTTATACTCATACATAATTGTACATGCAATGTTTATAGTAAAATGTACAATTCTGATATTTTTGAGAGGGAGTCTTTAATAGACTATCATTGCATGCAAAAATATACATTTATCACTCTTTAAAATTTTAACATGCCTATGTTTTATGGAGCATGGGAGTTAATCTAGGTCATGATTGGAAAATTTCACATACCTTCAGAATGTGATTAGAACATTGCAAATGTATTATTACTAATGCTACTGTTACTGCTAGTTTCAAAACATTTGAAAAGTATTCTCAGTGTTTAGCTAGTAGATCATTAAAATGGTCATCAAAATGCTACTGTTGGTCTAGTTCATAAAAAGTCTGGCTTTAACAAATCTCATTATATGATTACAGCCATACTTAAAGTGTTAAATGGTGTGTACAAGTAATGAAAGAAATGGCAGGTCAGCTGTGGATTACTGTGCAGACTGTATGTGGGAGTGTCGGTTTGTTAATTTGTCTGTCTTTTCGTTTTTGCTCTTGTAACCTGGAAATCATAGTTGAGTAAAGAACATTATGTTTACTGTCAAGACTACTATGATAATTAGACTGTTTACTTGGAAAAAATGCATCATATCTAGACTCAATAATAGTAACACATCATTTGATATCTGGAATTGTGTGTTTCTTTTAAACAAAAAGTAGAAGATGAAGGAAAAAACTTGGGCCTTTTTTTAGCTCACTAATAGTGATGGAACTAATGGAGTTAACACTGTAATCTAAACTTGATCATGGTTTGGTAGAAATGAAGTAATTTGCAGCTCAGTAGCAAGAAAAATTTGACAACACTAGCCTTAATGATAGCATGAAAATGAGTTTTCTGGAACCTGTTTCTGTATCTATTTTCTATATGTATTTCTAAGGTTTATATAAATTTGTAAGTTAACTTGTTTTCCTATTAGAAGTCAGTCTTTGAATGCAGCCTGTTTGCAGATAATCCTGTCTTGTAAAGTTCAGCGGTCACATAATTAGCCCGATCAATAATTTATACTTTTAATGGATTATTTCTAATTACTGACTTGACAGCCGTTATACAAGAAGACATTGGAGATTATCAACTCCAAAAGCAACTTGTATGCTCTTGAGTGATAAAAAAACGAAATACTAGGGAGAGCTGGCTTTTTTGCTTTCTACAGAAAGGAGGAAAAAAAACCCCAACAAACAAATCTCACAAAGGGGCAGAATGAGTTCCTCTGAGGAGTCCTGCTGCTAGGAAAGGAAGGAGGAAATGGGAAATAGAGAACACTCTAAATTCCTTTCCCTTTGTTTATTTTGAGTGGGGAACTTTTACAAAATATAGAATAGAGCAAGGGTATAGATTAAAATGGAAGGAGCAGAAGAGGGTGTGGGGTTCCCCCTCTTCCCCATCCTTTTTTCCCCTTTTGTCTTTTCAAGGGCGGGGAAAGGATTATGATGTATAAAAGAGAAGGGAAGACCATAAAACCACAGGAAAAATTTGAAGGGGATTTAGTTGCCAGCATAATTATAGTATTGCTGGACTGGAGGCTCAGCTTCAGAAGTATTTTGAGGCTTTACAGGCCCAGTAGAGGCAATATATTTGCATTTGAGTGGTAAAGGGAGAAATACTTAATCACTTGTCTGAGTCATGCTACCATATTGGAAAAGCTCATGAAATGAAGGGCCAGTAAAGGGGGTCCTCAGCAGCTGAGCAAAGGGAATACAGAAAGGAGTGATTTGAGAGCAACTGCAGCTCTTGGAAGACAATTGAACTGTCTATGAGACAGCTTTGGATTTGTGAACGGAAAAAGATGTAATGCTATTTCAGCTCTTCCGGCTGTAGTGGACAATACACTTGTTACAATAAGCATGTTGTCCATTCACCACGATCCGGGCATTGGCATGTGAAGTCTCTGACTGCCTAGCTGTACCTCCTGTATAAGTGATGTGACAGAAGTTTCTCATCCAGTATGTCACTCACAAATACATGAAAACAGAGTACAGAGGAGAACAACAGCAAAAGTGTGTACTGGTTTTGTTTGCTTATAGAGTAGAATTGCTGATAAACTGAGGTAGACAGTGTTAAAGGGAAGAGATTTAGCTAGGCTAGGATGAGAAGGTTTGTGGAAGCTTAGTGTCACTGTTATCCACGCTTCCTACAAACAAGCCTGATAAACAAGAGGAACAAGGTCCTTGAGCAGCAAGAAAGAGAAAGGGTTAAAAGTTTTGAGTACCAACGATTTCTTCGATGTCAAGGGCCTGGCAAACAAGTACAGCCATGTTACTGAAGCTGTTTTGGAAGGGCTCCACAACATGGGGTTTTCAGTGCTGCAAGGATCTTCTGTTGATCAAGACAAAGGACAACTGAATTAACTGGAATTGAGTAACATAGATGGAGAAGGATAGTAGGTTTGTATTCATCATTGCTTTATTTCTAGTGCTGCTGCTGCAGTGATAAGGGGTGGGCATTAAGCTGATAAAATCCTTGCACCTGGATATACAGTATTGTTACAGTAGTTGATGGAATTCAGAGAAATACTGTTGTAGAGATAGATACAGGTGGCTTTCATCAAAGCAATGATTCAGTTATTTGATTGCATTCAGTATAAAATTAGGTTCATACACTGTTAAGAACAATCATAACTACATGTCTGCTTACAGCCCTTGAAGCAGAAAAAATTTCAAGTGCTCTTTAAGAGCATCTGCAGCCAGTTCAGGTGGTTTTTTCCTGTATATTTAAAAATAACCAAACACCTCTATTGAAAAGATTCAGTATTATCACTAGAAACCTAGATACTGATATTTGGCTAAAGTACCCAACTCTTTTGGGAGTCAAATTGAAAAATGCATTAGATTGTTGACTTTTTGCATATTAATCAAACTTGTTAGACTCCTTACTCTGACTTAGCTGCAGCATGTTTAATTTGACTTCTAATTTTTTTCTGTCAGGATGCAAATACTGTTTCACTGCTTGGGCTTTCATTCAAAGCCTTATGAAATCAACAAAGTTTGAATGCTTCTCCATTTTTATTTTGAGCTATGTGAAAATGATAAAAATATTTGAGTAATATTGGACTCAGCTGGTAGCTGAATAAATTAAGCAGGTTTTATGTAGCAAGCATTTTTTAATTTTGCTTGATTTCTAGGTTATTGCTGAGGTAATTAAAAGGTTGTCGTTCTAGATAGGAGATGCATCCTTTTGGAGTGAACCACCATATGTTTTGCACCCGCTGAACTTGTTACTTTGAGAACATTTCTGTGTATCAGGTCCTGTTTTTTATTATTAAACCCTTGAAGTTCTTGGTGTAAGTTTAACAAGCTTCCGTGTCCCAGATCTTCCTTGCAATGTAAGTTAAGTGTTGAGAAGAGATATGGGAAAACTTCCAATTTCCAGTTGACTTGAATCTTCTAAAGGTAACAGGGCTAGGAGCAGGAGGGCAGAGAGTGGACAGCACAAAGCAGATTATAGTCCTTGCTTGTGTTTATTGGCAGACCAGATTGCGGAGATAGGCAAATACATTATTGTAGTTGCAAAGGGAAAAAAATCCTTTCATCCTCAAACATTTTATGATTAGGAACATCTCTTCCTCACCAACATCGTTCTTCTCTGAAATTATTTCATTTTATGTTTAAATTGAGAGTACTTACTTGCTGGCTGATGTAACTACCCTATGACCTATCCTCGCAAAAATAGTGTTTTTGAATACTCTTCTACCTTTATGTGGAATCCAAAAAGGTACTGTGCGTTTTCAGGAATCAGTCTGCATCTCTGCATTAATTTTTTTTCATCCACAGATTGAATTTGCTGGTCGTTGATGTTATGTGGAGTGAAATATGAGTTTCTCTCATGTAGTATAGCAAAGTGTGTTGTAGAGTACTATGAAACATCCTCCAAGTTTGAGGAAAGGGGTTGTTTCATTGTAAAGTTTGGTCTGCTCTGCTTGAAAAAAATATTAAATCATGTTAGCCCAAAGAAAGTTTAAAACTGAACCAGCCACTTTGTGTTTTTTGTTGCATAGCAAAGTTCCTATGTAAAAGTAGAATTTTGTGTTACTGTTCCTTCTTTCTCGTGCCGGTCTTGCAGTTGTTTCTCAGACTCTTGTTAAGTCAAAACTGCTCCAGCAAGTTCAGTAATTGCATCAAACGTGTATGACTTCAACAGTCACAACAAATGTTTATAAATGACAGTTTTATTCTTTGATTTAGTTTTGAATTTTTGCAATTGTTAAGCATTTTAATATTTGTAATTTATTGTCTAGATAGTCTTCAAACTAGAATAATCTTAAATAAATGTCACTCCTGCAGGGACTACAGAACTGTATTCCTGTTTTGGATTTCAGGCAGGTGGTATGTAAAAGTGAATTTTTCTCCACTCTTGATGGCTAAGTCTCTTGATATTTTTATATATATACACACATGCACACACATATTTTTATATACAAAATATATAAGTAAAATTTAATGTTCATAATGTTATACATGTGTATGCAGAAAGAAGACATAATCTGATCCGTATGTATGGGTTGTGCTCACAGGATGTTTCCTGCTGAATTACGTTGAAAACTTGTTGAATTCATTCTCACTATGCCAGTAGCTATTATAACTACTACTTTTCAGGGCATACTCAGTTGTTTCCTAGGTGTAGCCTGCATTATTCTTGGGTATCTAACTTTGCATTGTATCATTAAAATATTTCTTTTGAAATAACATATTATTTGAAAGGGCGGTCATTTTGCCTGATTTTGCTGTTCCAGTTCACAGCTTCTTAATACTGGAATGAGTCCAGTGAAGGACCACGAAAGATGAATAGGGGTGGAGTACATGATGTACGGGGGGCTGAGAACTGTGTGTTTCCATTTGGAGAAGAGAAGTCTGAGGGGACATTTGTTTTGTTGTCTTCAGCTACTTGATGGAAAGCTATAAAGAATATGGAGCTGGACTTTTTTTTGAAGGTACATGGTGTTTGGATGAGAGACAACAGACACAAGTGAAAACATGGGAAAATTTTTTTAGGTATTAAGGAAAATTTTTTTAGCAGGAGGGTGGTCAAACACTGAAACATATTGTTCAGAGGGGTTGTTGAATATCCATCCTTGAAACTGGTAAAAACTTTACTAGACAGGCTTTGAGCCTGGCATAATTTGACCCTGCTTTGAGCAGAGGTATTGACCCAAATGATCACCATAGGTCCCCTTCAACCATATTAGTCTATGATTTCTTGTTATTAATTATAATTTATGTCAGCCATTGTCATTTTCACATGTAACGGTTGTGACTTCAGGTTTTATTGCTATATGAAAACATTGTATTTTCTCACACCAAAGAAAATGTTTGCTTGAATTGGACCTGTGTATGAATAATTATAACCCCAGGGTAAACAACCCTGTTTGGTTTTGATTCTCTGTTGATAACTACTCCGAGACTCTAATTAGAATGTATAACAACCTTGCTATAAAGTATGTTTTTCACTTGTTTCTTGAAGTGGAATGTAAGTTGAAATCCTTGAATACCTGTACAGGTATTTTTGGTTAATTGAAGTGTCTTACTGTGAAAGAGGTATGCTCATGGCCTTTTTTCTGCATGAAAACTTTTATTTGAGATTTTCCTTGAGTCTCTAAGAGAATGTATGTCTCCAGCCATGGACCAGCTTTTTCTTAACTTTCTGCTGTTTTTCCTGTAGCTTTAGGGAAACGTCAATTTTCAGTGGTGCATTCACTGAGAATACAGTTCCATGTCAGTGTATGTCAGTGTTTGACCGGGGCATGTTCCCACATATCTCTCTGCACCTATGCAAGCAATCCTGTGCCTGTGGAGTGAAAAAATGCAGAGAACTGATCCTTCTGAAAACTTTAAAATGGTCCTAACTGAAATTGGTTTACTGAAAGTTGTCACAGTACAAATGCACGTACTGACATAAGGGAGCATGAAGGAATACCAGGTGAAAGTGAGACTGGGACTTCAGCACTCCAGATTTTCGCAGGTTTAAGCTAGTGTGAAACCACTCTCCTCCAAGGAGAAATGAGGCTGCATTAACCTTCATACTTGACAATATTTTATTTTTTTTTTAGTAAATTTGGTACTAGAGTTAGTTAATAGTTAAATAATTAGAGTAATCTTAAGTTTTGGTGGTGATAAAATAGGAGCATAACTGGGTTTTTAGGCATTCAAAATTAGTTGAGCTGCTAGTTCAACTTAAAAATAGCTGTCTCTTGCAGGTAAATTTGCAAGTAAATGCACTTGGTTCACTGGATTTTTATTTCTGTGGTATGTTTATACAATAGCTATCTCTCAAAGGAATGCATAACTTTATTAAACTCTTTAAATTGGGAGAAAAAGCAAGCTAGTATGGGTCTTACTGCCATTTGTAATTTTGTGTTGATCTGTGATTAATGTCAGCTCTTGACTGTTGCTGTTCTAGATAGTTCTGTAATTTGAGCTGGAGACCATGGATATCCAAAGCCAAAATACACAATTCTTCTGGTGATAAAATCCTTATATTTAAGTATACTTGCTTCTTTTTATTTAAAAATTTCTCTGCTTTTTTTTTTTTTTTTTTTTTTTTTGTGGGGTTTCAATGGTTAAATGGATCTATTTATGGACTGAAAAGGTAGCATGTAGAAGAGTTGATCAGGCATACATCCTGAAAGGTAGACAATATAAGGTAAGGTTCCTCTGGACTTCATAAATTACACATTGATTTCCCCATGTGTTTAAAAGATTTTGTTTGAAGTTGCAATGATGGTAACATTCGCCTCCCCTGCTTCCATGGCTTTGCTAAGAGCTCACTTATTTTGATACTGTAAATTGTGTTGATGATTTCAAGAACACCACTTTTATGTAAGAACTTTTTCAGAATTCCAGCTCATCAGAACTGTCTGCATTCTTCTCATATGCTAGCAAGATGCCTAGCATTTTTATATGAGAATTGAATGAATGTGTTTCTGTGGGTTCAGTTTTCTTGTGGTATGTCAATTTGTGTGCGTACCGCAAATGCATACCTATTTAGCCTTATCTTACATTATTAATTAAATGCTGCCCCTACTGCTGTTCCAGATAGGGCACTAGTCAACACAGATTATTTGAGATGCAGGCTTTCCAGTTCATGCAGCTCTCTCTGCTGGTCAACCTGTATAATGAGATGTGCCTTAATAAAAGCACAACCTGGGTTTTTCCTTTAGTATATGCCTGTCTTTTCCTGCTTAAGGGTCAGGAGATGTCACTGGAAAAGATCAGTTGCCTTCCCCTTCAAGTCCTTTCAAGATCTCTGAATACTTAAGTTGTATAATTCCAATTCACCCCATGTTGTGTTCTGCTATGAGTCATTGTCCTTGCCAAACGGATTTGCAGTCCTGCCTAATCTTGCTGCCGTGTTCTGTGTCTTCCCTAGAGAGAAATGACCTGCTTGCTTTCTTTTCCTTTCTTCCTGCTTACCCAGTTATTTTAGTATGGAGTTGTTATTTTATAATGGCTTGTCTTTCTTATGTGATGCAAGGACAATATTTTCTTCATGTCTGAAAATATCTGTCAGATGTGCTGCCTTGAGTTGGACTCATTACTTGAAAGTTGCCCTGTTGAGTGGCTGGTAATGATTTTGTGTCTTCTAAGTTAGCTAAGTTACTATGATTCCCCTTTGGGTCACAGAAAAAACCAGATTGCCTAGTCAGTAGGATGAGAGAAAAAAAAAAAAACAAACCCTTTAGAAAGTGGCCAGAAAAGATTGAGAAAGGAAACATTAGAAGAGAAAGAGGAAATCATATGGAAATTGGGAATGATGTGAGATCTTAAGGTTAATTGTTTGGGGAGGGAGGGGTGAGAAAAGTATCTCTACCTTAATGCTAGGACTTGAATACCTTCCAGTTTGATGATTTTCGTGTCTGAAGGCCAGAGGATTTTCAGACCTGCCAGATATGTCTAATGCCCATTGAAATCAATTAATCGTTTGAGTGATTTCTGTATTTTAAAGCAGCTAAATGTGTGTTTGTAAACCTCTAAAAACATGGTAGACGTTGGCCAGAACATTAAGCAGCCCAAATCTGCACCATACAATTGACAACATAGATGAATATCCATCTGGAATATTAATCTAGCAGATAACATGTCCTGTCTGCATATTCCTACAAAATGTGTTACTGAGATTTTTTTTGTTCCCACCAACCTACCCCAGCGAGATGATTTCAATACAAAGTTGTCTTTATCCTGTGGCTAATACTAGTTTTGTATGAGAAATGAACACTGAATTAATCTGATAGTGGTGATAGAGGCCTGGAGTCTTGCAGGTATAAAAAAACCCCGTCATTATTATAAAGGCAGATGATCAAAGTCAGTTCAGTCCCATTCCATGTACTTAATCGCTCATTGTGGTTTAACCTGACAGGCAGCTAAAACAACCACACAGCTGTTTGCTCACTCTGCTCTCCCTATCACAAAAGGGGAAGAAAAAAACCAAAAAAAGGTAAAACTCATGGGTTGAGATAAGACAGTTTAATAGGACAGAAAAAGAAGACAATTATAATAATAATAATGATGATAAAAAAAATACACAAGTGATGCGCAGCACAATCGCTCGCTACCTGAAGCTGATGCTCAGCTATTTCCTGAGCTGTGCCACCTCCCAGCCAAACCGACAGTTGAACAGAGCATGACATCATATGGTATGAAATATCCCTTTGGCTAGTTTGGGTCAGCTGTCCTCACTGTGTCCCCCCCAGCTTCTTGGATGCCCCCCCATGCCTTCTATTTGGCAGGGCAGTAGTAGAAGCTGAGATGTCTTTGACTGCTTGGCAACAACCAAAAACATCAGTGTGTTATCAACGTTATTCTCATCCTAAATCCAAAACCCAGCACTGTACCAGCTGCCAGAAAGAAAATTAACTATCTCCCAGCCGAAACCAGGACACTCATGTTTTGTATATTTTAGTTTACTTTTGAGTTGTAAGTTTAGTTTGCCAAATGCTGTAATTCTTCTGTATCGGGAAAATCAATGAAAAAGTTGAATCTACTTTGTAAATTAGAAGTATCCCAATAGGAGTGTGTTAGCTCTTATTTTTCCCTATCTTCATTCTTTGTAAGCAGTAAACCAGATACATTTTGGAAACCTAGAAGTGCTCAGATTTGTATTACTGGTCTCAAAAGGCCTATAATCATCATCTGGCTTAGAAATTAGAACTGAATGTTTCATGCAGTTGAAACTTGGTTGCTTCAAAAGCATAGAAGAAAAAAAAAAAAGAAAAGCATGGTTGGTAGGAAACTGAAATACTGTCAAGGTGCTGTAGGAGTAAACGACATGTGGCAATTCATGTATGTTTGGGGAAAAAAGTAAGTTTTGGTCATCTTAAATGTTCACATAAAAATGTCCAGTTTGTCTTGGTGTTAGCATTTATGTCTCAGCAAGAAAGCATCTTTGTAAAGTCAAATAGTTAAGAGAATGGATCAATTGATATGTAATTCATCCACCAATCTGTTGTGGCACGCAAACGTAAGACTTAACAAATATGCTTACCTAGGAGAAAACAATAACTCTCAAGTTACTGCTCTCAAGCAGTTGTATCTGTCCTACAAGACTTACCTGAGCCTATTAGATAGCTTTAATTGTGCAGTATTTTGCTTATAATGTATTTTCCTAGGTATAATTAATATTTGTCCAGCTTCTCAGAAGCTCTAAACTTGGCTGAGGACTCTGCTGCATTGGTCATATACAAACGCAGAAGGGAATAATTGTCCTAGACTCTACATACAAGAGAGTATACAGCAAATATAGTTAGATGAGGAGGAAGTGCAAGGGGCCAATAATGCTCAAGTTGGCAGAGAGCACTTCAACATCTTTTTAGGTTTTTTTCTTTTACTTTTTTTGAGGTAGGTGTCAGAATCTTAAGATGGAAATCGAATGCAGATGCATCCCTGATATGATGGATGTTTTATGGAGAGCACCTTTTGGCAAGAGAAGGAGTATGGACGAGGCTTATTATTTGAAACAATAATTGGGACAGGGAGACTGGGTTTTTGCATTGGTCTGATGGAGAATGCATGGGAAACAGAAGCTGCCTGTGAAGATGAAAGTAGAACAAGAGGAAAGAATAACCAAGGTCAGAAAATGGTATGGAATTAGTGGAAATACAGAGATCAAAGGATGGGATCAGACAGACATGTCAGTTTGTGACATCATCAAGTAGAGGAAAAGTACTGGAAGGAAAAAACAGTGAGAAGGGTATAGAGGTAAGACCATGTAGCAGTTTGTCCTGATTTGTTCTTAGGGTGAACAGGAACAAGCAGAGGCAGGAGGATGGAATCTGCAGTGCCAGTTAAGCAGCATGGGGTTCAGTTAGGCTGGAGAGAACATCATTTTCCTATTAAAATGACAATGTTAGAGAAGAATCGTACATTCTGGAAGTTCAGGCTGATCAGTTGCAAGGTGGTCCTCATCTTGAGTGGAAACAGAAGCTCACAGAGATACTGAAGTGAGGTGAGAGAAACATTGAGTGAGAGCAGATGTGGGGATGAGCAGAATGGAGGGGACAGAAATAAAGGGATAAGCAGGGAGATTGAATAATCATGTGAGTAGACTGTTATTTTGAACAGAAAGGAAATACAGAGAAGGCAGAGTTACTGAATGCCGCCTTTGGTTCAGTCTTTACTACTAAGTCTGACCCTCAGGAATTCCAGACCATGGAGGTAGGAGAGAGAGTCTGGAGAAAGGAAGGCCTTCCCTTGGTTGAGGAGGATTGGGTTAGAGAACATCTAGGCAAACCCGACATCCACAAAACCATGGGCCCTGATGGGATGCACCTACGAGTGCTCAGGGAGCAGGCAGATGTTATTGCTAAGCCACTCAATCATCTTTGAAACGTCGTGGAGAACAGGAGAGGTGCCTGAGAACTGGAGGAAAGCCAGTGTCACTCTGGTCTTCAAAAAGGGCAAGAAGGAGGACCCAGGAAACTACAGGCCAGTCAGCCTCACCTCCATCCCTGGAAAGATGATGGAACAGCTCATTCTGAGCTATCCACTGGTGGTCATTACTCTCTCATAGAAGGAGCTCAGCCATGGCGCCCACCAGGCAGAAAACCCTAAGCTCTGTGCTCGCCAGAAGGCATGTGGTAGCACAGACAGAGTTGCCGCAGAAACATACAGCCACCCAGATCTCAGGCTGCCGGGAGTGTCTGAGCTTGGCACTGGCAGGGGAAGGCAGTAGTGAGATTGGCTGCCTGAGGTGTGACCAGGTGGGCGACCTGCTCAGCCTGGTGGCAGAACTCTGTGAAGAAGTAGAGAGGTTAAGGAGCATCAGAGAGGCTGAGAGAGAGATATACTGGTGGAGCCAAGCTCTGCCCTCCCTGAAGCAGAAACAGGGACAGCCAATGGACCAAAGCTAAAGTAAAGGGGACCCTGTATCCTGCCCTTGCGAGGCAGAAGACAGCAGCCTCAAAGAGGGGAGCAAGTGGAAACAAGTCCATGCACAGCAGGCGGGGAACCTTCTCCTCCTCACCCACCTCGCCATCCCACGTACCCCTGTGCAATAGGTACAAGGCTCTGGCTCTGAAAGGCCACTCAATCAAGGATATGGATGACAGTCAAGCTACTCCAGAGGTAGCACCTAGGCCCAAAAGGCCCATGCCTTGGGTTGTGATCACCCCAACAAAGAAGAAAAGGAGAGTTATAGTCGTAGGGAACTCCCATCTGAAGGGTACAGAGGGCCTGGTATGCAGGGCAGACCCTCCTCTCAGAGAAGTCTGCTGCCTCCCCAGGGGCCTGTGTCAAGGACATCGCTAGGAAACTCCCCAGCCTGGTACAGCCCGCTGACTGTTACCCACTGCTGCTCCTCCATGTGGGTGGGGATGAAGCAGAGGCATGCACCACAAAAGCGATCAAAAGGGACTTCAGGCTCTTGGGGCAGTCACTGAAGGATTCGGGAGTGCAGGTAATATTCTCCTCCCTCCTTCCACTTGAGGGCAGCAATGGTGGGTGGAACAGGCGGATGCAGTCCATAAATGCATGGCTCTGTGGCTGGTGTCAGAGCCACAACTTTGGGTTCTTTGACAATGGGGCAGCCTGCACGGCACCGGGCCTGATGAACCCTGATGGGATTCATCTCTCTCAAAGGGGGAAGAGGATCTTTGCCCGGGAACTAGCAGGGCTCATCGACAGATGTTTAAACTAGGCTCGAAGGGGGAAGGGGATAACATCAGGCTTGCCAGCGACATGTTGTGGGATGATGTGCCCGGTTGGAGGGATGGGGAGCTGGTGAGGGCCCTCAGCCTACTGCTCAGAGACGTGCTGGATGCACTACAGCATGCTTGAAGCCTAGAGGAGACGAGCCGGGGGCTCTGGATGCAACAGGAACCAACGGGGTAACACTGGGAAGATACATCAAAAGAATCCCAGCCACCCCAGCCAATAAGTCAGCCTCATCGGGGGCACAACTAAAATGCCTCTACGCGAACACACGGAGCATAGGGAACAAACAAGAGGAACTGGAGACGTGTGTGTGCCTGCAAGGTTATGATCTTATTGGCATTACAGAGATGTGGTGGGATAGCTCCTATGACTGGAGTGTTGGGATGGAAGGGTACAGGCTCTTTAGGAAGGACAGGCAGGGCAGGTGAGGAGGGGGAGTCACCCTCTATGTCAATGACCAGCTGGAGTGCATGGAGCTCCACCTGGGGATGGAGGAGGAGCCCACCGAGAGCCTATGGGTCAGGATTAAAGGGAGAGCTGGGGCAGGGGACATCATAGTGGGGGTCTGCTACAGGCCACCTGACCAGGGGGACCGAGCAGATGAAGCCCTCTATAGGCAGATAGGAGCAGCCGCATGCACACAAGCCCTGGTCCTTATGGGGGACTTCAACGACCCAGACATCTGCTGGAGGGACAACGCAGCTGAGCGTTCTTGGAATGTGTCGATGACAACTTTCTCCTCCAAGTGACAGAGGAGCCCATGAGGAGAGGTGCCATGCTGGACCTTATTGTCACCAATAAGGAGGGCCTGGTAGGGGACATCAAGCTCAAGGGCAGCCTTGGCTGCAGTGACCACGAAATGGTGGAATTCAGGATCCTCTGGGCAACGAGGAGAGCAGTCAGCAAGCTCACTACCCTGGCCTTCAGGAGAGCAGACTTTGGCCTCTTCAGGGATCTGCTTGGTGGAATACCATGGGACAAAGCCCTGGTAGGAAGAGGGGCCCAAGACAGCTGGCTAATATTCAAGGGTCATGTCCTCCAAGCTCAAGAGCGATGCATCCCAACAAAGAGGAAGTCAAGCAAATCTACCAAGAGGCCCCCGTGCATGAACAAGGAGGTCCTGGGCAAAGTCAAACAAAAAAAGGAAGCCTACAGAGGGTGTAAGCAAGGGCAGGTAGCCTGGGAAGAATACAGAGAAACTGTCTGAGCAGCCAGGGAGCAGGTTAGGAAAGCCAAAGCCCTGCCAGAAATTAGTCTGGCCAGGGATGTCAAGGACAACAAGAAAAGCTTCTATAGGTATGTTAGTGATAAGAGGAGGATGAGGGAGAATGTGGTCCCCTCCAGAAGGAAACGAGTGACCTGGTTACCCAGGATATGGAGAAGGCTGAGGTACTCAATGACTTCTTTGCCTCAGTCTTCGTTGGCAAATCCTTGAGTCACACTGCCCAGGTCACAGAAGGCAGGGACTGGGAGAGTGCAGAACCGCCCACTGTAGGAGAAGATAAGGTTCGAGAATATCTAAGGAACCTGAAGGTGCACAAGTCCATGGGACCTGATGAGATGCATCTGCGGGTCTTGAGGGAGGTGGCGGATGAAGTGGCCAGGCCACTCTCCATCATATTTGAGAAGTCCTGGCAGTCTGGCAAAGTTCCCGCCAACTGGAAGAGGGGGAACATAACCGCCATTTTTAAGAAGGGAAAAAAGGAAGACCCAGGGAACTACAGGCCGGTCAGTCTCACCTCTGTGCCTGGCAAGATTATGGAGCAGACCCTCCTGGAGACTATGCTCAGGCACATGGAAAATAAGGAGGTGATTGGTGACAGCCAACACGGCTTCACTAAGGGCAAATCGTGCCTGACAAACTTGGTGGCCTTCTGTGATGGGGTTACAGCATCCGTGGATAAGGGAAGGGCAGCTGACGTCATCTACCTGGACTTGTGCAAGGCATTTGACACTGTCCCGCACGACATCCTTGTCTCTAAATTAGACAGACATGGATTCGATGGATGGACGGACCACTCGGTGGATAAGGAATTGGCTGGATGGTCACACTCAAAGACTTGTGATCAACAGCTCAATGTCCAAGTGGAGAACAGTGACGAGTGGTGTTCTCAGGGGTTGGTACTGGGACCAGCACTGTTCAACATCTTTGTCAGCGACATCGACAGTGGGATCGAGTGCACCCTCAGCAACTTTGCCGATGACACCAAGCTGTGTGGTGTGGTCGACACGCTGGAGGGAAGGAATGCCATCCAGAGGGACCTTGACAGGCTTCAGAGTTGGGCCCATGCGAACCACATGAAGTTCAACAAGGCCAAGTGCAAGGTCCTGCATGTGGGTCGGCGCAATCCCAAGCACGACTATAGGCTGGGCGAGGAATGGCTTGAAAGCAGCCCTGAGGAGAAGGACTTGGGGGTATTGATTGATAAGAAGCTCAACGTGAGCCGGCAGTGTGTGCTTGCAGCCCAGAAAGCCAACCGTGTCCTGGGCTGCATCAAAAGAGGTGTGACCAGCAGATTGAGGGGGGTGATCCTGCCCCTCTACTCTGCTCTTGTGAGACCCCACCTGGAGTACTGTGTCCAGCTCTAGGGGCCCCAGTACAGGAAAGACATGGAGCTGTTGGAGAGAGTCCAGAGGAGGGGCGTGAAGCTGATTGGAGGGCTGGAGCACCTCTCCTGTGAGCACAGGCTGAGAGAGTTGGGGTTGTTCAGCCTGGAGAAAAGGTGGCTCCTGGGAGATCTAATTGCGGCTTACCAGTGTCTGAAGGGGCCTACAGGAAAGCTGGTGAGGGACTGTTTATCAGGGAGTGCAGTGACAGGAGAAGGGGTAATGGGTTTAAGCTGAAGGAGGGTCAATTTAGATTAGATGTTATAAATCCTTTACTGTTAGAGTGGTGAGGCACTGGAACAGGTTGCCCAGGGAGGTTGTGGATGCCCCATCCCTGAAAGTGTTTAAGGCCAGGTTAGATGGGGCTTTGGGCAACGTGGTCTAGTGGAGGGTGTCCCTGCCCATGGCAGGGGGGTTGGAACTAAATGATCTTTGAGGTCCCTTCCAACCCAAACCATTTTATGGTTCTCTGATTCTATGAGGGTCATCGATAAGCACGTGGAGGAAAAGAAGGGTATTGGGAGCGGTCAGCATGGATTCACCATGGGGAAATGATGCCTGATCAATCTGGTAGCCTTCTATGATGGCACGATCAGCTGGGTGGATGAAGGGAGAGCAGTGGGTGTTGTATACCTTGGCTTCAGCAAGGCTTGTGACACCGTGTCTCATAACATCCTCACTAGCAAGCTTAGGAAGTATGGGTTGGATGAGTGGACAGTGAGGTGGGTTGAGAACTGACTGAATGGTAGAGCCCAGAGGGTTGTGATAAGCAACACAGAGTCTAGTTGGAGGCCTGTAGCTAGTGGTGTGCCTCAAGGGTCAGTGCTTGGTCATATTTGTCAATGACTGGACAAGGGGACAGAGTGTAACCTCAGCAAGTTTGCTGATGATACTAAACTGAGAGGAGTGGCTGACACACCAGAAGGCTGCGCTGCCATTCAGTGACATCTTGACAGACTAGAGGACTGGGCAAAGAGGAACCATATGAAATTCACTAAGGGCAAGTGCAGGGTCCTGCACCTAGGGAAGAACAACCCCAAGCACCAGTACAGGTTGGGGGTTGACCTGCTGGGAAGCAGCGCTGCGGAGAAGGACCTGAGAGTCCTGGTGGACAACAAGCTCTCCATGAGCCAGCAAGGTACCCTTGTGGCCAAGAAGGCCAATGGTATCGTGGGCTGCATTAAGAAGAGCGTGGCCAGCAGGTCAAAGGAGGTTATCCTCCCCCCCTCTACTCTGCCCTGGGGAGGCCACACCTGGAGTGCTGTGTCCAGTTCTGGGCTCCCCAGTTCAAGAAAGACAGGGAACTCCTGGAGAGAGTCCACTGGAGGGCTGCAAAGATGATTAGGGGACTGGAGCATCTCTTGTATGAGAGCTGGGTCTGTTTAGCCTGGAGAAGAGAAGACTGAGAGGGGATCTCATTGATGGTTACAAATATCTAAAGGGTGGATGTCTAGAGGAAGGGGCCAGACTCTTGTCAGTGGTGCCCAGTGACAGGACAAGGGGCAACAGGCACAAACTGGAACACAGAAAGTTCCATCTGAATAGGAGGAAAAACTTCCTCACTGTGAGGGTGACCGCTTACTGGAACAGGCTGCCCAGAGAGGTTGTGGAGTGTCCTTCTCTGGAGATATTCAAAACCCACCTGGATGCCATCCTGTGCAACCTGCTGTAGGTGATCCTGCTCTAGCAGGGGGGTTGGACTAAATGATCTCTAGAGGTCCCTTCCAACCCTTACCATTCTGCAAATCTGTGAATCCCCAGAGCTCCCTTCCAACCCGTTCCATTCTGTGAAATCAAATGAGAACTGGGTAGTCCTGATGGAGAGAAATTGTGGAATGCGTGGCAGGTAGAATTGTGGGGCTGAGGAGAGATGCATTATGAAGAGCAGAATGCTATTTGAGGGAGGTCCTTTGGCTGACTATGAGAATTAATACTTCCTTTGGCTCAGTGGGAGATCAGATAAAGACAGGAATACAACAAAAGTTATCCAGGGGTCCTAAGTTGAAGTTTTCTGGGCTATGAGGAGAGCTAGAGAGACCTGTTTGTTTAGGTATGAGCATATTATCATAAGGAATGGAAATAAGTGGAAACTGAGGAGGAGGAAGGATGTGTATTATGCTAGTTGCTAAGAGTATGGCATAGGGCATTGCACAGAAGCATAAAAATTTCTTCTCTGTACAGTAATGAGCCCAACAAACTTAATTTGGTTTGTTTGTATTAACAGTTAGAAAATATTATTAATAGTTTGCATAAACATTGAAATTGGGAACATTTATGGTTATGGTGTGATTAGGCAGTACAAATTAATTTAATCCATCATCTGACAGTGTGAAAATATACTAACTTTTCTGACTTTGTTTCAAAAATACAATGAAGTGGGTTTTTTTATTTTAAAAGATTTTGTATGTTATAACTAGATGATGTATAACGTGGAAATTTTGTGCCAGTCAGTCACTTTTCACTGAGCATTGACTTAAAAATGAAATGTGGTGTGCAGTGGTGGCTTTCTTTCCTTGTGCACTATGCCAATTCTTTTTCCAATTCCTTTTTTTGTTTGGTTTTTTTTTTAAAAAAAAAAAACTTACCAGCAACCAATGTCTTTCTTCTGCCAGGCAGTTAAAGCTCTTTCCTTGTTACACATTGCTGGTCTTGATCAGTGCCCAAAACACTGCTGTAGGCTTTTGGCAGTGACATGGGAATGACACTGCTGGGAAAAGGATTTACAGATACAGGGTAATGCGGTGTTAGAGTAAAGTACATGGGGAAAGAATAGTGAGTGAAACCCTCAAATAAAACACCTTTGATGTAGAAAATCTGTTCTAAAATCAGGAAAGAAGGAAAGGAGTAGAATGTGTGAAGGCAGTCCTCACAAATGATGAAATACCATTTTGTCTTAATCACAGGTAAGAGATTTTCTGAAGATAGAGGGATATGAGGAAGTCTTGAATGTGATATTAACAAGACTACAGTACTTGTACTCTAAAAAGCCTAATCAACAAACAAGCACTTCTTCTACCTCTTCAAGTGTTGTTTGTGAAGAACATAAAGATTTTGTATTCATCCTGGCTTAAGATGTTTGTGAATCTCAAATCACTGGGGAAGTGCTGTTGTAGGCTTGTCCTATTCCTAAGTTTTTTCCTAGGCACTCATTCTTGGCCACTGTTAGAAGAAGAGCTAGATGTGCCTTCCGTCTGATCCTGTATGCCTGTTCTGAAGCAAGCAAGTATATGGAGTAAGCTTTGTGTGCCTTAAGTCAAAACCACTTCAAAACTGCTATAAATGTATGTTTATAAAGAAATAAAAGAACCTTGGTTGCTGTAGCTAAATTCTCTAGAGATATTTCAAAATGGGTTGGATTTGCAGGTGTCAGGATGGTTGTTATATAGCAGTTTGAGGAAAAGGAGGAATAAATGCTTTATATGGCTGAAAGAAATGGAAGTGAGAGGCTAATGAAGAACAGTTTCATAACTAGTGAGTGTGGAGAATTGAGCCTTTCTTTCATTGTTCATTAATTATCTTGGAGTGTAGGTCTTGCAGAAATATTTACTGATACTCCTACTCTTCATTGTAGCAGTAAAAGTAGCACCTCAGACAGAGAGAAATTAAATACCAGAGAATGGGGCTCATTTGGAAGGAAGCAAATGTTAAGCAGTTCAGCTTTTGAATCAAGATAGATACCTGTTCTGAGTCTTCAATGAAAAAGAATGAAAGGAACACAGTTAGGCAATGGCTGTAGTGCAAAATGCATGCAACAAAATAGCTTTTTGATGATGTGTCTGTCCAAAAAATATGGCCCATATTTGTTATCATTGGTAAGTTTACATACATGCAAATTACATGGCCATAAGCACTCATTAATTTTTCTCATACTGTCTATGCTAGTAGAGATATCAGTCTGTTAGAGGTTTTATCAAAAGCTGTTGTATTGTCTGATATATCTACAGCGGCCATTGGGCTTCAAGCAACTACTGTAAGCAACATTCAAAGAATTATTAAGTAGTAATGATTAATTAGGAACTTAGTAGGCATCACTCTGCCAGTTTCTTTTCCCATACAGTAGACAGTTGAATCTGGGCAGTAGTCAGTAAGAAATTCACATCATGTACTGATGATGGAAAGGAAATGAAATTTTTTAAGTTCATCACATTGGTAATCTAGGGAAACTGTTAATAATCACAAAATCCTTTGTGATGAACTATCTCCTGCTGTGATACCTACTGATCTTAAAAACTACATACTATTAATTAAAAAATCCCACACTAGTCTTGCAAATTAGGCAAGTGCTTAAAGTAAAAAAACAGTTATAATCATTAATTTGAATTCTTTCCAAAGGCTGGAAAAAAAGAACTACTTGAAAGGCAGATACCTATCTCCAATTTTCCATAAATCCTTCATGTATAATATGATAATGGTATGTAAAGCAGCTGAGGGAAGGTGGTGTACCACCATTAATTTTGACAGTTGTTTCAGTGAATAGATAAAACATATACCATCCACTGTGGGAGGGTTTGCTGTGTGTTGGATATCATACAACCCCCCTCAAACCTGAAAGAGCAGGACAGCTGAGGAATCAGGCAGTATAAAGACCAATGTTAGCTCAGCATCAGCAGGTGAGGATCCTGTGTTGCCCTTGCTTCTAGTGCTTCCAGACATCTAGATTTCTTTATCCTTAGTCTGTTCTTGGACCTCTACAACTTCTGTATGGTTGTAAAGCCTTCAGACTTGTATTACAAAAACAAGGAGTGTTGGTGGGGGGAAGCCCTGTGGCAAGAAACCAGGAAATGACAAGCTGCACCAGTTTATGTAGAATCACTGGGATAGCTGGCACACCATCCTGAAGCCTGTTCATATTTAGGCTGGGTGTTTTAAAAACTTCTTGGTAAACCAGGTAATTTCTTGTGCCCAGGAAGAAGCAAACCTGATTTATCTGGGCAGATCTTTGCATAGACTGCCCAAGAAAAAGTTGAACTGCTATGAAATCCACACATGAGCTGGTGGTCTGTGCAGAACCATTCCTTCAGTTCTATTTTGTATGCACTTGGGAGACAGCCAGATGCTTAGAATCATTTCTAGCTTGGGTCATTGTATGTTCCAGATGATAAGAAAATAACACAGCTACTTGCCTATCTCTCGGTTCTGCTTGAGAGTGACAGAGCACAAAGTACCTGACTGGAACCACAGGGATTAGAGCTGCTTTGTTCTTCTGGAGGAGCGCATTGCTACAAGTTGCAACTGTTCTGGTTCCTTTCAGTAAGACTAGTTGGCTCTGCAACAGGTAACATTTGTCAATAGTTTAGACTGCAAACAGTCTTTATTCTGTCATTAGGAATATGTGTAGCATGTCCTCTTATGTCATGACTCAACATTATTGAGGAATAAGTCACACTTACTGGTATTTTTACACACTGCATGAACAACAGAAGGTTCAAAACGTGATTTGGACATCTGTGTTGAATGGTCTTGCTCAGGTGCTCTATTGAAGCCTTCTTTTTTTCTTCCCACAAATCATCTCAATAGTCTTTTTCCCATAAAGATATTTTTCCCACTGCTTCTCACTTTCTGTCTGTTTAAAATATGATTTTATAGGTTTCATTTATTCTGTCTTCTTAAGAAAAAAGGTCTGCAAATCTCAGCAACAGGAGGGTGGTACTTGTCATTTTGATGCCCAAAGGCATTAGCTGCCTTTTGAGGTGTCTCCCATTCACTCCTCGTGTTTAAAGAGGTAGAAATGACTGAAATCATAGAATCACAGAATGGTTTGGGTTGGAAGGGACCGCAAAGATCATCTAGTTTCAACCTCCCTGCCATGGGCAGGGACACCCTCCACTACACCAGGTTCCTCAAAGCCCCATCCAGCCTGGCCTTGAACACTTCCAGGGACGGGGCATCCACAACCTCTCTGGGCAACCTGTTCCAGTGCCTCACCACTCTAACAGTAAAGAATTTCTTCCTAACATCTAATCTAAATCGACCGTCCCTCAGCTTAAACCCATTACCCCTTGACCTGTCACTACACTCCCTGATAAACAGTCCCTCACCAGCTTTCCTGTAGGCCCCCTTCAGGTAGTGGAAAGCTGCTATAAGGTCTCCCCGGAGCCATCTCTTCTTCAGGCAGAACAAGCTCGACTCTCTCAGCCTGTCCTCACAGGAGAGATGCTCCAGCCCTCTGATCATTTGTGTGGTGCTCCAACAGGTCCATGTCTTTCTGGGGCCCCAGAGCTGGACACAGTACTTCAGGTGGAGTCTCATGAGAGTGGAGTAGAGGGGCAGAATCACCTCCCTCAATCTGCTGGTCATGCTTCTTTTGATGCAGCTCAGGATACAGTTGGCTTTCTGGGCTGCAGGTGCACTTTCCCAGCTCATGTTGAGCTTTTCATCAACCAGCACCCTGAAGTCCTCCTCCTCAGGACTGCTCTCAATCCTTTCATCTCCCAGTCACAACTGATACTGGGGTTGCCCTGACCCATGTGCAGGACCTTGCACTTGACCTTGTCGAACTTCATGCAGTTCGCACAGGCCCACCTCTCAAGCCTGTCAAGGTCTCTCTGGACCTTGCTGAGGGTGCACTCAATCCCACTGTCCATGTCACCAACAAAGATGTTAAACAGCAATGATCCCAGTACTGACCCCTGAGGAACGCCAGTCGTCACTGATCTCCACTTGGACACTGAGCCATGGACCGCAACTCTTTGAGTGTGACCATCCAGCCAATTCCTCATCCACTGAGTGGTCCATCCATCAAATCTGTGTGTCTCCCAATTTAGAGAGACAAAATCTTTGGTTTAAAGACCCTAATCACCACCCCTTTAGGCTCGGCAATGTGATTGAATCCCCCTCCATCAACTTTTTCCGGCACTCTAAGGGAATAAGTATATGTTGTTTGGAGAGTGATGGAAGAACTAAGGAAATATTTGATAAGGATTAAAATAATAATTTCTCCTTCCCTCCGAAAAGGAGAGGAGGGAGAAACCCTACCCAACCACCTGAGGTATATTTTTTTAACAGCAGCTCTTCCTGCTTATTTCTGCTTACAGGTAGCTGTGATTTGGACATGGGAATGGAAAATTAATGAATTTGTTACCCTGTTGTATGGGATGTGATCCTTGCCATGTGCTTTGCAGTATCTGATTTGGTAGCCTGGGAATGCTGGGCAGACTCACAGAAGTTGATTGTGGCAGCATGCCTTCATTTCCTTCCTCTTTTTGTATTTTTCTGGGAATCAAGTGGATTCCAGACTTTTGGTCATGTTCAGTAGTTACTACACATTTTCCTGTACCTACTGAGATCAGGCAGGTTTCAACCTGCTGGGTTTTTTCATTTGCCTATGCACAATCACCTGTTTTACCTTGCATATATTAAGGTTATGCCTGCCTAGCATTCCACTTGCTTTTAATTAGTTTGAAACAATATTAATTAGTTTTTAATTACTTTTAAACAAGGTGGAGTAAATGCTAAGTGGCTCAGGTTATTTCAGTTAAAATTCGAATCTGGTTCTGTACCCAGTTATGGGTGGGAGGTGAGAGAGAAGAGGAGAATTTCTCTCTAATAGAGAAGCTTAGTGGGTAGGAGGAATGAGGGTGGGGAAAGAGGAAAAGCAGCTGTCTTTTGAGATGTTTGGGCTCAGACTTGGCATACTAATCTGTGCTTCTGCCCTACCAAACTTGAGGACTATTTCAGCAACATCCAGGTTTTGGAGTAAGGAATTCTCAAATTTTTGTTGAAGATCTCGTCTTCTGCTGTAGCTGTCAGTTTCTGATATGCGCCACCCTGTCATCTCTTCTTTCTTTTTTTTTTTTTTTTCCCCCCTGAAGAAGTTGCTTGTTTTTCCTGTTTCCCACTCTTTTTCTTCTTTCTAGCAGAGACTGTAGACAACACTTAAAATGGGCTGATGTTTTCAGGTGTGACTCAGCTGCTCTGCATATATTGCTTAACAGGACACAGTCTGAGAGAAGGATAATTTGGCTTTGGGAAGTTTCCACATCAGATGAATCCTTCCATTACATTGTCTTGTTGTCAACAAAAGCATGTGGCTGGTAAAAGGAAGCACACGGGAAGACTGTGTTGTGCTCTACCACTTCTTAGTAATCCTTTATGGATTATGAGAGTCATCAGAAACTTCTATACCACTTGCAATTCTGACTGTGTCTGTCTGAAGTGACTGGCAGGATCTGTCCCAGCTTATACTATCCATAGTGACGTATGCTGCTTATGCCAGTAGGTTGATGAGGTCAAGTGTTAAATGGTGATATTGTCTAGGAACAGTTTTCAGGAGAGTGGGAGGGGAAGCATCTGCGAAATGAGATAAACTTCGCTTTTAGAACCCATCAGTCCTGAATGGGGATGGAAGAATAACAAAAACACATTTCTGTGAACTTGTTTTATTTACTGCTTGGAATAATGCAGAGGTATTAAGTCTACATAGTAATGACATTTAGACTGCATCAGTATAGCACAGAGCTACTAAGAATCCCATTTTTGTTGAAGGCAGGAGGGATATCTTGGTCACTTATGAGGTACTGAACAGTATATGCACAGGCTTTGATAGAAATGTTCACAGTAGTCACGTTTGTTACCTAATTCTCTTTTTACTGAACTCTAAAAAGTAACTGACAATGGAAATCTTAAAGAGTTTGCAGAATCAATATGTTGTGTTACTTTGAGATGTGTTAAATATATTGCATCTGTGCCTTTCCCTCTTAATGCTTTTTTTTTTCCCCTCCCTTGGTATGGTTTGGGGTTTTTTTCTTACACATGTCCTTTGTATTGAACTCTGTGTGTTCAGGAGCATTTCTTTTTCTTTCCCCTGCCTGAGGTTTCCTCTATATACTAAAATTGAAAAATGAAACTGAGACATTGTGTGTGAGGAGAGTTATGATAAGGGTTGAATTTTAAAATTTAATTTCCTTTTGCAATGTTTAAGCAGTTTGAAGATTTCAACAGCAATTTTTTTATGGTGTTACTTAATTTTTCAACTATTTACCTTCTTTAAAAGGAATTAGAGATAGTTCTTTCTTCACAATGAAATTTGTTCTATTAATTTGTGAAACAAAGAATTGTGTTTATATCAATGGCTCACAGTGTGAACGCAGGCAAATAGTTTAGAGTCTTGTATTTCTGTTATGTCTGGAAAATAAGAAAGGTGACAATGTTTTATGTAAAGCACCCTAGTACTGAAGCGGAATGCAAACTGAAAATATGAAGATTACTATGCATAGTTACGGAGCTGTGCAAATAGGTAAAGGTTGCCTAGAATAATGGAAGTAATCTTATGGCACTGAGGCTAAGTTTGTCAGTGACAGAAGCATGCTGTGTCTTCTACAGCAAAGCTGCATTGGGAAGTTTTGTTTTTAGATAAATTTGATAAAGAATGCTAACAGTGATCTAAAAAATTAAGGCCATGGTCTGTCTTCTATTAGTTGGGCAGATTTTTTTTTTTATTTTTTCTTTTTTGTCTGTGTGCCAGTCAGAGGGATTTGCTTTAACAAAATGAAACTCAATCCAGTTATCTGATGAATTGGCAGACAAAGATTGTGATGTTTAGTTTGTATCTAGGCATGGGTCGACTGTTGCTTGCATGTACTAGTGGTCAAAGTTCTTACTATGTACCAATTAAGGAAAAAAAAATTTAAAAATATCATTTACTGGTAAGTGAGCAGATGTGGTAAACACTTAAGGGCAGGAAGGCGTAAAGGGATCTCCATTTATAGATACTGGAATGCTTGGTCAGAAGTAGTCCATTCAGACATTTTTTAATTCCTGCTTAGATTTTTTTTTAATTGAATTTAGTTTGCTAATTGGAATATACATTTAAAAAACCAAGTAACTAATAGTATTTATACTAATCCGTAGTTTGTCAGGGTCTATCTTCAGAAGCTCAAAGCATGCATAAAGAGAGGAGAGACCATGGTCAGTTTTAAACTTCTAGTTGATTTCAGTGGGTCTCAGGAATTTGTCTTATAACTGAAAATGTATGTGCAAAAACTATTTAGAGTGACTAGTTCAGCCAGAGACATGTCTTACTCAGTGTAGTTTGCAAGTTAGAAAAAACCTTGGCTATAATACACTGTATTTCACTTGTAGTCTAGACTTAGTTCTAGTTTATCTAAATAAAAGTAATTATATTTTTATATTCAATTAAATAAAAAGTGTCAAAGAGTCTACAATATCTTCAGCAGGACTTTTTTGGGGGTCTGGCTGGGTTTTTATTGCATCATCGTCATAGCTTGTTTTTGTCATCTCTTTGTTAACCTTATGTTAAGTAGTGTGGAATACTTAATCTCTTTTTGTTTTGCCTTGGGAAGTGGTTCTTGAGGTCCGTAAAAGTCTACTTTGCAGCAGCTTGTTCCAAACACTGGCAGAGAGGTCTGAAATTCTTAGCTTGGCAGAGCTGAGGTGAAGCTGCAAATAAGTATGTATAATATGCTGAAAAGTTCTGTAGAAAACTGAGGCAGTTTGTGAGTTTGAGATTGATAAAGGAAAAAGCCCATCTTGTTCTGTTATTTAGAGAACAGAGTATCCTAAATTTTGAACAGATCACCTTAGATAGATTTGAATTTTCCATCCGGAAGTGGGTGGGGAAAATACCACCTTTAGGCAAGATTGAAACAATATGACTTCTGACTTGGAGTGGGGTCTAGCAGGAAGAACTGATGTGTCTTGGTTCACATTACTGAGTGGGTACATCCACAGAACTTTCTTTAGAATAATGAGAACTCATCTGAGATTGGAATGCAGATGAAAGCCCTAGACTTAAGGGTTCAGAGGCAAAGCTTGTGTTGGAATTTGACTTCTGTACCAAGACACTTGAGTGTTACAAGTTCTTTTTCTAGTTTTCTGTCATGAGAGAGACACTTAAAAGTAGATGAATAATTGTTCAGTGGGAATTTTGTGATATAACTTCTTTATAAACACCTTATCAGTTTAAAAATACAGTCATGCTATAAATGTTACTTCTTTATTTTACAATGCCTTCTTGTAAAGGAACTGATAATAGCACAATCTATAGCAGCACATTTTGAAATCCAGAAAAGAACACTCTATCTTTCTATCTGATCTTCTATATATCATAGACCAGTTACATTTTGGCTTTCCTCCTCCACCAAGTTCAGTAACGTGGGTTTATCTAAAGTCTATTTTGCAAAAGTGCATCTACTCTTGATGTTTTAAAATCAAGAAATACAGGATCTACTGCTTTCTTGACTTTTTGTTCCAGTAGTTTCCTATTCTTGTTTCAGAGAGACAGAAGAAATTTATTTCAAATCAGTATTTATTCTACAGCCATTGTATCCCCTATTTAAATCATTATTTGCTTTTCCATTATAGTTTTTCTTGAATCCATGTTATGCAGTCTGCTGGGGTTTTTGATCTTTTGGGGCACAATTCTCACGCTCTTGCTTTCTGCAATTTCCTTACACTTTTTCAGGATATAATATAAAGAATTATGAAAAAAATTTTCATTCTTATTTCAGAACTTGGGGTAATACACAAGGGAGCTCTGTCTAAGTGTATCTTAATTGGGAATATTTTCTTTTTCTTTAAAAGTAAGGCATACAATTGAATTGCATAATCATACTCAAAACAGAGTTCTGTAAATACTGGACACATACGATCATTTGACTTTTCTCCAGTGGGGCAGAGGGAGGAACATCAGTCTCTCCTTTTTTTTTTTTAATGTACAAGAGAACACAGAATATTTGAAATGTTACATTGTAAGTTATGGTTGTCTTAACTAAACTTTTCTTTTCCCTTGTAATTTTCAGTAGTGTTTTGCTGAATCTCCGCTGATGGCACATTTTATGATGAATGTTTGTTTACTTTCAGAGCCCTGGGTTTTTTGGCTTTCACTTTTTTTTGACAATCTGTGTTTATAGAGATAACATGATCTTGGCAAAGCATGTAGTGCTGTATCTTTGCAAAAGCTGGCTGGTATTTCAGATAGGCAACAAGTGGAGAGCTCACAGGCCATTGATGATTAAGGAAGAATTAAGTAAACTATCAAGCAAGTACATTTTCCTGAATTATAAAGATAAAACGTCAACATTGCTATCATAAATTATTCAACAATATGAAGCATTAAAATAGGGTTTAAAAAAAGAATGTATTCCTTTTTTAAAAAAAAAAAAAACTTCAGCCCTCCTATCAAAGAATAACAGAAACTGCAATAATTATAAAATGGTAATTGAACTCTAAATCATTGATAGGCTTGTGAATGCATTTCCATAGTTTTGTTTTTTAGAGTATTAGTATTTAATTAAACTTCCATTTACAGAAGTCACTTGGCTTCAAATATTTATGTGGCACTGTCTCACAAGATTGTTACTTGGATGTCTCAGAGGGTCTTTTTTGTGTTTTATTGTATTGCATTATGTGACCAGGCCTTGATTCTGTAAGGATCTATAAATGTGACTTTGCACAATGCCCATTTGTAGCTTTGTTGAATCTGTATAGTATGTAAGTTGGGGGGCAAGGAAGGAGGTGTTGTGGTTTTGTGGGGGTTTTTTTGGTTTTTCCTGGGGTTTTTTTAAGGCAGTTTTTTTATTAACTGGTTTAGTGCTGCTAACTGTTTTTTAGCTGCTCCTGCAATATCAAAGAAAAATTAAATAAAAATGCAAGACACGTTCTATAAATTGCGTTGTATGGAATTACATGTTCTACAAACCAAGGTAATTAGAAGTTAAGCACTTCTAAGTAATATTAATGTTCCATTTTCTGTAACTGATGTGTCACTGTAAAGAGCTAGCTTTGTTTCCCCTATAAAACTTTAAGCGCTTTCCCAAAGGTGGCGTTGGGGAAACACCACCAAAATCCTCTAGAAACCCCCGCACTGTGAGGAGGGAATTCATACATTACATTTGCATCAGCTGTGGCCTACTGATACACAATTTATAAACTGAAGCTGAAAAAGCAGAGTAAGCTGAAGATGAAGAGCATCTTTCTGGAGAGTCCAAAGGAGACACTGGCATTTGTTGCTCTTGGCTGTTAGGTAAAGATTGCTGATTCACTCTGACTTAAATGTTATCCTGTTTACATGCTGACAGTTTTTTCTGCAAAGGGCTAATTTGTTGAAGGACATGTTTTCAGATTCTCTTCAGATGGTGTAAAAGCTGGGATAGAAGTAAGGGGATAGCTTCATTCATCCAGATGTTTTCACATTTCTGATCACTCTGTCTCAGATTTACTAGTCTTTCCCTCCCCCACATTTTTCACTGAAAAATGTTACAGGAAACAAGGTCGTGCATGTTTTATCATGCAGTGTGTTATGCAATGTTCTTGTCCAAGACCACTTTACCCTTTGGTTTTGTCAGGTGGTGAAAACAGAGAGGAAAGAAGCCAAAGAACGCACAAAAGTAGGAGCAGCAGGGGTGACATCTTATAAATACAATATTGTGAAGAAGGTAGTGGATGTCTCCCTTTCTTTTTTCTTATTTTTTTTTTCCCCTTTTTTTCTTTTCATAGGCAGAAAAGGTTTTTGGGGTTGTGACTATATTCTCCATGGTACTTTACCCTGCATGGTAAAGTGTAAAAGTGTACTTCTAGTCTCTAAAGATGGAGATTTAGAAGTTTGACAGAAGAGTCGTCTGTTCTGGTTGTTGAAATGGGAGATGCTGTTTCATCGAGAACAATACAGCAAAGAGGCATAGCAGTACTGTTCTGTGCAATTATTTCTCACTATACATAAGGTGACTGCAAGTTCCTTAATCTGTCTTTGAGGTTTGAGTAACAGTTTTTTCTTAAGCTCTTCTGATACTTGGCCAGTAATCAGGACCTTCTATGCTTGATTCACACACCCACCCACACACCCCCCCACACCCACATCCACCCCCCCACCCCCTTTTTTGATGCTACTAAATTCAAGCTGTGTTAGAAGAGAATAAACCACAAGAGAAAAGTAAGTGACTTAACCCAGGGAGGGGAAGGAGGGTTTTTAAACATTGTTTTGACACTTTTCGTCTTTACTTTGCCTCTTCCTCCTTCTGTGTACCTCCTACTTGCCTACCAGAGACTAGTGGTGTCACTGCCCTTCCCCCCACTGCATAATCTTCTGCTCCTGGTTCACAGGAAGAAAATTCTAGCTCTTCAGCCCTGGTGAGTTTCTGCACACAGTGTAAACACATATGACAGTTACTGTAGAGGCAGTAGTTTTACTAACCTCTAAGGAGGGAAGTTGCCAGACTGGGGAAGTGAGATAAGAGGGCAAGAAAAGGGAGATGACAGAATTCAGAAGGAAAGTCCCAAAGAGTTTGACTTTTTAAAATCCAGGTCTTGGGGAAAACCTTCCTGAACAACCGCAAGCTGGGCAGTTTATCCTCACAGCCAATGGCACTTGGAAAGAGTTATGACTGGTTTTCCTCACAAAAATGTTTGCTGTGAGAAACCTTTTGTCTTCTGTGAAGGAAGAGAACCTTCTATTTTCTACCAGGATGTAACTCTGCTTGGTGAAGCTTTTGCATTATTTTCTAGATGATACCTTTTTCTATAGACTTGGAGCTCCAGAGCACTCCTGTAGTTGGAGAGGATAAAGAACATTGTCGAAGGTCTGACACCCTTCAGAAGTATCAAACTACGACAAGTGGTGGGTCTTGACTGTTCTCTTTCTTCCACAGTTGAGCTGTTGAGAGCGGACATTTACCTGAGAAATCCCTGCCTGCCACAGGAAAAAGGACAGGTTTTTGGAGGCTGAGAGAAGAGTAACAGTTTTGAAACCTTTTCCATTGTGATACGGCTGGTGTTGCCAGCTGTGCCACTGTTCAGCACTCTCAGACTGTAACATGAAATGTGTATGACTTCTGATAGCTTAGTGTAGCCTGCTTGGTTCTTGACAGCATCTGCTAAACTGGCATCTGTTTTGTAACTGTTGATGCTATACTTTGACAAAGTACTACTATAGCAATAGCTGTTGCTTCATGTTTTGACAAGTGCCTCTTCAATTATGACACTGGGAATTGCATTTGCAAAAGGACAGCTTACTTTCTTCAAAAATATCTTCCAGCGTCACCTCCTCACTATCACAATCTTGCAATGTTTAAGAAAGCCAAGCAATTTGACATACCCCTTTGCTGCTGTTCCTGTTGTACATTTTGCTTTTGTTTGCACTCTCAATATTTATTTTGACCTGTGAAGGTAGCTATAACTGCCATATGTATTCTCTAGAAGTTGTTGAAGGGTTTTTCCCCTAGATGGTGTTTTGAGCAAAAATACCTTTTAATAGAAAAATACTTTTCTGTTTCAGTGGTGAGTTGGAAGATTTTTTCCACTTTGAAATGTGATTTTTTTTTTTTTTTAAATCTTTTTTATTGTCTCTTAATTTCTTGGTAATTCACTGGTAGCTCTTTGGTGGTTTGGGGTGGGTTTTTTGGCATAGAAGTCAGTGCTTTGATTGTTCAATGTAGGACAGTATTTCTCCGATTTTTTGTAACCAAAAGTTACCAGGCACAATGAGACTAGTAGTGAGCCATCCTCAAACACTTTTTACTTTGGCTTAATTTGCTCTCTGCACACAGGAGCATTGGCAATTCTGGTTTTTATCTTTCAGAAAAAGAAATCAGAGGATCAATTAAGGAAGATGTTTGCTCTACTAATTAACCCTGATTTCATGGTCTGAGCTATTAAACAGAATTCAGTTTTCAGTACAGTTCACGAAACAAAGTCTAGTATGATGTCTTGTACTTGTGTAAAGTATCACTTATTCCTAATTTTGTGGTTGTTATCTTTTATTGCATCACTTTAGAAGAATTTGAGATATGTGTAAGGGTATTGGTGAATTGGCAACATTTTTCATGTACTTAATGCAAAAGGTCTTTCTGACCTACTGTGATTACTTTTCCTATGTTCTCTGTGCATATAAAACTGTGCAGATAACAGTGGCTCTGAATGGACTAAGGATACTCAGATGCCACTGTCTCGGGAGATAATCTTTGCCAAAACAATTGGGCAACAATTTGAATTGCTTGGAAATTTTCTGATGAAATAGTCTTTTGCTGAAATTTATCAGCGTGGTGAAATTGAAATGTGTTGCAGATACAGACTGACTTTTGCCAAAGTTCTGATGGAACATAGGCAGAGCTGTTGCTTGTGGACAGGTCTATGATTTGATTGCTTTCCTGGTAACTCACCTACTTGGCAGGTTACTGTGATGCTGAGGCTTCTAGGACGTGTTGTTCATTCTGCTTTTCTGACAGCACCCCCAGGTAGCTTTCTTCCTGGGATAAGCTAGAGCAAAGGTTTAATTCTGTTGTGAAGAACTTGGAATTTTTTTTTTTTAAATTCCTAATCAGAATGAACAGATTAAAATCCTCCTATTAACAGCTTCTATCCACTTAGTCGCTGTGTGTCTTGCAAGTGGATCAGGCCGGAATCATTATTCTTTCCTTGTGGAAAAGTTCATGGACTCTTGCTGAATTGCTGATACAGGCAGTGGTTTGCCAAATGAAAACTGTAAGCAAATGTTATCTTTGCTTCTTCACTCTTTGTAGCATATGTTTTTTCATTGATATGTTAGTCTGTCATATTCCTTCTGTATCTGCTTGTTATTACATGAATTCAAATTTTGATGTATTAAAAATCCTTGTGTGATATTAATTTACAGCTGATGAAACAGGAAAACTCCTTTGGAGTCACTTAACTTTTTGCAGTTGTTTCTTGTATGAGCAGTTGTTTTCTTGTGTGAGTGGCTTTACCTTGTAGCAGGGCAACTTTTAGATCCCCCAATAGGCAGAGCATGTTAGATCATGAAAACTGAAGATATACTCTTTCTCCACAAAACATCTTTAAATATGTTTTAAGACAATATTTTATATTTTTGTGAAAGTGATTTTTAAAGTCAGAACAAATATCACACAGGAAAAGACAACAGAGTTTTTTAATGCAGAAGATGATGTATTTGAAGCACAGATTAACTTTATGTGTAAACTTGGCATCTGTTGTCTAAGCAATGGGAAAAGTTCTCAGATTTTCCAGATTGATTACTATTTTTAAAGGGTTTTTTGCGTACTTTGATAAAGTTAGTCAGAAGAAAGTTTTCTCGTGAGTATGTGGTGGAAAGATGTTAATCTGTTGCTGTGAATTTTTTGTGAAATACTAGCTGATGTAGTATGTTCTGACTGAAAAAAGACTTCAGAATCTCTTGTTGGTCCATCAAGGAACAGTGGCATTGCTGCACACTCCAATGTTTTATAAATACAATACTTTATTGCCTCTCAAAGTAGTGTATGCATTTGGTTCCTTAAATTTAGTATACTTTTGTGTTCAAAAAAACTTCATACACCTTCATACACAAAGCAAATCAAACCAGATATGCAAAGAATACTGCATGTTGTATGCAGAATATGAATACTATCATCTTTTTGAGATATTAAAGTTTTCATAGCATAACAGGCTATGCTGGGTGCATGTTATGAGAAAGTTTAGTTGTGCTCCATTTGTCTGTGTATTCAAACTGAATTGTGAAGACTATAATTAAATATTAAGTATACATATTAAGTGTAATTAACCAAACAAATTAACCAAAACAATTAGAAGTAGGAAACTGACTGCCTTGTCTTAGTCTAATCTTGGTTTTAGAGGTAAAAAATTTATTTTGGTGGTCTTGTAACAAGATACACAATACCCTTTAGAACTTAATAATGTTCTCCCATTACTACTGACTGATGTAAGACCTGTTAGCACTTTCTGTGAGACTCTTCTAGTCTCTTGCCTACAATCTTAACCACCTACCCACCATTACTTGGGAAGGCTTTCATGATTGATGTTTACAGTGTTCATTCGAACTCCTTGAAAGAAGTGTACAAGCAGATGGAAAGTGTGCACATTTTTGTCATCTTCTTGCTTACTAGTAAATTGAGCATTAAAGGTAGTCAGTGACACAGGCACAATAAACACTAAATGTATTTATAGGAATTCTGAAGGCTTGCTGACAAGTGATTGTTTCAGGTTGTAGAACCTGCTCTGCATAACAAATTCTATATTGTGTTCTTTGCAGACAGTGGTGACTTAGACATGATGGACTAAATTTTTTTGACTGAGTTTCATTAGACTCTAAGTTCATTTTGGAATTGGGCATGTATATGCATGCAGCTGCCAGAAATGTAAGCTAGTGCAGACTTGAAGAAATTAGAGGGAAAGAGGAAATGGGAGCATTAGGTTGCTGGCAAGGTGGTGCGCTGTCAGATTGGTACAGCCAGGAATGTAGGTAACAGGCTTTGTAACTCTGCTGCTAAAAGAACAAGTTGTGTCAAATGAGACCTACTCAGCCTGAAAGTATGTAAACCGAATACTTTTATAAGGTTTTGATGCAGATCCTGTAAATAGCTATGTCTGTAAATGTGTGCAGAAGAAAAAGTGGTTGATTCTGAAAAAAAAAAAAAAAGAGAGAGAAATGTTACTTTAACCACTGTGATCCTGTTCAGCTTGGAGTTCATCGTCTCCAAATTTCTTTGCTTTTGTCCAGAGCTATGAGCTGCTCTTTCATAAGCAAATGATCATTTTTTCTGTTTGTCATGAAGGATAGACTTGATATTAGGCTGCTTTATCCAATTTTTGCATCTGAAATGCAAGCTGCAATGTCACTGAGCTTATTCAAAATGTTGCAACATTTATTCCACTGCACTCTGCTAGGCAGAAAGTAGAAGTGGCTTGAGTTCTTAGCTTAACTTGGTTTGCCCCATCAGTTCATCAGCAGCTGTCTCATATAGCTAATGATGTTATGCAATAACTACAGTCAGATAAATCGTCATGCAGTTTTGCTCAAAGTCAGGAGCTTCACTGGGAATGATGAATGTGAGGCAGTTCTGAGCATGGAACAGTACTTTTAAAATAGAAAGTAATTTAGAATACTCAGCAATGCCCCTTGGTCTGAAACCTTCATGAGCAGGTGGTGGTTCTGTGCTTCGTTTGAAGCCAGTGCTCAGTTCAGTGTGCATGGAATGTGTGTTCAGTAGGTAAGTGATAGGTTGCTCTGCCCCAAATATGCCTCTCTCTCCCCCTCTGGCACTTTGATACAGGTTTGGAAAACTTGCATGGACCGTACTGGACTTTTGGTCATATTTTAATTGGCTGGCTAGACAGCATTTGAAGGAGAATCCCTGGAGGTGCATACAAAATACACAGCTGTCCAAACAAGGCAAAACTGCTTATCTCTAAAGCCAGTACTGTAAGGGGAGAAATGCTAATCATTGCCATAAGTCTGACTTCTGTACGGAGAGAAGCTGAATTTGCTGCTCATTGAGATGGGTTCCTTTTTCTTGGGGTATTGATAATAGACTCCGTAGACACAGCACATGGTGCTGAGGAAATTGTTGATTTCCTTCTCTTCTCTCCTGTCCAGGGAGATTTCTGCCTGAAGAGTGATCAAATATAAAACTTGCAGAGTTCTCCCATTCCGAATTCTGCGCCCTTTGAACTTCCATTGTTGGTGTGTTGGGGTTTTTTTTCCTCTATTCAGTTTTAAAATTAACTTTTGTTTCTCTGTCAGGCTCTTTCCTATGTTGGGAGGGTCTCAACAAGGAATTTACCATTTTTTCACTGGTACAGGAAGCTGCTGTTGTGCTTAAGTGCTTTCAAACGGTGTTTCTTGCAACCACAGAAATGTTGTGCAAAGAGAGCAAGGGTGGGTGTGCCCTTGTCCTTCCTGCTACAAGACACTTGGTGTTAACTTCCACATGAATTTGAAATGAGTAGCTGTTGTCAGTTTTCAAATAGAATCAATTGTTCTGGCTAAAGGGAGTGTTACTACATGAAGTGAACATACCATGTCTCTTTCTGTAATTATTTTTCCTTTTTCATTTCTCTTGTCTTTATGTAATGCCATGAACAGTTTTCTTAAGCTGATGCTGTATTCACAGAAAAGAAAAACATTGTGTGTGCAAAAAAAACCCTGGTAATTATTTCAGATGTCTGTTTTCATACACACCCATTTCTTGCTAGAGCTGAGGAGCAGTCTCTGATAGTACCAAATGTGTGTTTATTTTTTAAAAATTTGTATTTAAAAACCCCTAAATTTCAAAAGTTCTTGGCAAAGATGACAGGAATTTGGGCAAATGAGGTAGGATTGGATCACTCTATCTGAACCTAAACACAGAAGTGAATTCTTAAATAACGATGCATTATGTATTGTTCACAGCCATTAACTTTCTTATAATATTAAGTGTGTTTTTATTGCAGATACATTATGTTCCACCACTGCCTCTGTGCCGCCTGCATTGTCTGACCTCCTGTGGATACCAGCAGCAAGTGGGTGACTTGTGATGTGATGTGCTTATTTAAAGGGCTTCATCACTCTCATGTTTCATACAATTTCTCAAGTGATAAAAGGTAATTAACAGTCAGGGATTTATCTGTAGTGAGAGAATGTTCTGATTTTTGAACCTCTAAAGTTGTATGTTTGAAGTGGTGTGGATTAAGATCCTAGCCCTGGAGATTTCCCTAGAAACCTATCAAAAAACAAAACAAAGCAAAAACCAAACCTAAAGGTAGAGGAGGATTATTTTCAAGAACAGACTTTAGATTTCGCAAAACTGGTAGAGCCCATAGCTCAAATTGTCCATAAGAAGAAAAAATTGTTGTTCTGAATGGAGCTGTGAATTCTGTATATTATAAAATCATGAGGACTTTGTATGTCCTTCACATTTTAATGTAATTTCTTGCATAAGTGGTGGTTTTCAATCTCATTAATTTCTTCCTGGTCAGTGTAAAAAGAACAATATGAATTAGTGCAGCCCAATGTGGCTGGTAAAATTAATCCTCAGGTACATTGCATGTAAACATCTTGCATTGTAGATCCTGATGATTGTGGTTAAAGCAATATGGGGAATGATTAATCTCATCCTTTAGAAGCTGCAACTTGAAATATTTTCCAGATTAGGAACATTAGTATAATTCTATTGGATCAAATCCTCTGTTCATCACTACCAGAATCAGGTCTTTTATAGTTAGTAGCTTTGATCTCCAAATCAAGGTGTTTATATTCCATCTAAAATATCCATCCACCAACACATTCTTCTTACATGTATAAATGGACAGGCCATTTTTCACTTTCACTGAGTCTTGATTATGTCAGATATCTACTTTCAGATGTTTGTGGGCCTGGTATGTAGCTCCTTTTTGGCAAATAAATACCTCTGTGGTACTGTAACTTACCTACAAAAGTCCCATTCTGGCTATATTAAATCCTTTTCTAAAGCTATGGGAATTCTTTAGGTCAACATTTACATTCTTTACACAAACACAGAATTTCTTTTGAATTACAGCATGATAACAAATCTGTTCTGCATACCCCAGAAAATGATACTAAAATATGTTCCACAAACAGTTAGATTAATGTCTCCCAGTATATTTAGTCTCGAATTGCTCGACTTCTTCTGAAGTTGGTCGTAATAATAGGTCATATTTTAAATGTTCCAGATGAACAGCAATTAAATATTTTTTTGCCATGTTTAGTCATAGAATCACAGAATGGTTTGGGTTGGAAGGCACCTCAACAATCATTTAGTTCCAACCCCCCTGCCGTGGGCAGGAACACCCTCCACTGGACCGGGTAGCCATAAGCCTCATCCAATCTGGCCTTGAACACTTCCAGGGATGGGGCATCCACAACCTCCCTGGGCAACCTGTTCCACTGCCTCACCACCCTCACAGTAAAGAATTTCTTTCTAACATCTAGGCTAAATCGACCCTCCTTCAGCTTAAACCCATTACCGCTTGTCCTGTTAAGTGTTTCTGTTGTACTGATGCAATGGTCTCTGGATGAACAAAGGGAAACAAATGTGTCCAATTGGAGAATTCTCGGCTAAAATATACAGGCAAAAGCAATTTTGGGAATCATAAAATACCAGGTTGGAAGGGACCTCAAGGATCATCTGGTTCAACCTTTCTTGGCAAAAGCTCCATCCAGAGAAAAGCACCATCTAGACAAGATGGCCCAGCACCCTGTCCAGCAGAATCTTAAGTGTCCAATGTTGGGAACTCCACCACTTTCCTGGGGAGATTATTTCAATGTCTGATTGTTCTCATTATGAAAAATTTTCCTTTTGTGTCCAATCGGAATGTCCCCAGGAGTAACTTGTACCCATTACTCCTTGTCTTTTCCACATGAATCCCTGTAGAAAGGGAGTCTCCATCTTTGTAGCCATCCGTTAAATACTAGAACATGGTGATGAGGTCACACCTAAGCCTTTGTCGAGGCTGAACAAACCCAATTCTCCCAGCCTTTCCTCATATGGCAGGCTTCTCAGTCCTTTGATCATCCTGGTGGCCCTTTTCTGCACCCTCTCCAGCCTGTCCACATCTCTCTTTTTTTCCTTTGTAGTAGGGACCAAAACTGAACACCGTATTCCACGTGTGGCCTGACAAGCGCTGAGTAGAGAGGGATAATGACTTCTTTCTCTCTGGTGGTGATGCCCTCGTTGATGCAGTCCAGCATCCCGTTGGCTTGCTTTGCCACTGCAGCGCCCTGTTCACTCATATTGAGCTCATTGTCCACCAGGACCCCCAGGTCCCTTTCCACAGAGCTGTTCTCCAGCCAGGTGGATCCCAGTCTGTGCTGCACTCCTGGATTATGTTTTCCCAGGTGCAAGACCTTACAGTTGTACTTGCTGAAGTTCATAAGGTTCTTGTTAGCCCACTCTTCCATACTATCCAGATGATGAGCTCTTTTACACCACTGGTGAATGATGACTGTGTGTTTCAATTACTGCACATGTGAAGCTCTGTCCATAGAACTGGTTTAGTTGGACGTTAGGACAAAGACCAAGAAAATGTGTTTTCTATTTTTCAGTGACGAAACTGATTTAGGGATATTTCTTGCTTTTGCCTGTCTGTTTCATCAACACTTTGACATGAAAGACAAATTTGAAACATGAAACTTATTTAAATTGAAGTTGTGACACAATTATACAAATAGTATCTCTGGAGATTTTTCATATTGTTACATGGAACCTTTGAAATTAGTGCAACAAAAAGAGCAGAGTACTCTGTTACAGTATTTACTTTGCATTTTTTACTGTACTTTATTGATATTTCACATTCTTAGGTATGATAAAGCAAGTTTCCTGTCTTAGTTTGTGGAGTTTTTTATATAGAAACCAGGAGTGAATGAGGAGGGGTTTTTGAAATGGCATATGTGTTTATAAATACACAGACTTTATGAAGGAGAGCTAGGCACAAGGATGTCTATGTAGTTCACTTTTGAAATTGACCAGGTTTTCAGTTAGTTCTATAGACAATATTTGCATTCATTCTTGGATAGACATAATACCAAGTGACCAAGATTAAAGGATCTGTCAGTTCAGGTGAAGGTTTGTATTCAACAGAGGGTTAATGTTAGAGTATTTTACAAAAAATACTGTGGTAATTAAAGAAGGCTTCCTCTGGAGATGAAAGCTGTGAATGTTTTGTATAAGCAAGTGGTGGAGCATAAACATTATATCTTACATATTGTTGACAGAGGTAGTGAGAAATCTTTTAAATATGATGTTTCTACTGTGGTGGTGGTTATTTTCTTCTAAGAAACATGAATTCCTTGATGGGTTAAGAGAAATGCATTTTTTTTCCTTAATTGAACACTTTTTACCTGTGTGCTTGCTTTGCAGCTGAAAGCAGAAATCTACTCATTTAAAGGTGGCTTCCTCTGTGCATGAGGCGTAGGGAATCCATATGCCTCTCTAGATCAGGTTCCAAGGAATGTAGTGAGTGATACTCGCACCTAGAAATTCAGATTAATATGTCTGAGATACACTGGTTCTGTGTGTTGCTTAGTTGGGAAATAAAATGATGTACTTTTCTCTTGGTGATGGTGTCTGTTTTCTTTTTTTTTTTTTCATCTAGAATTACCATCACAGTAGAATAATTTTATCCTCCTGTATATGTAATTGAATATTTTTTGTCTATCACATAGCTCATGAAGTTAGTGTTTTCCTCTTTTAAGGTGTTTAGCCTTTTTTTCCTGCTGACTAAGCTTTGTGATCCATTTCTGTAGCACAAGTAATCTTTAGTCCATGTAAGTGTATAGTCATACACTCATTTTTTCCTCAGTAATTGTAGTTATCAGCAGAAAATTAAAAAAACCCCAAAAAACCAAAACCAACCAAACATGTTCCGAAGAGCACTTTTATGATAAAGCAACATAATTTAATATAAACAAAAGATGTTGAAAATGCCACTTTAGGAATGTGACACCCATCTGTCTATGCAAAACAGTAACAATTTTTGAGTTAAACAGTAGCATTTTCATGTTCAATATCTCTATTAACTGTTCAGTATCTTCATCAATGACATATGGTGGGAGTGCACCCTTAGCACCTTGAGGATGACACCAGGCTGAGTAGTGCAGCTGATGGGCTTGACCTAAGGGAGGCCATCCAGAGGGACCTTGACAGGCTTGAGAAGTGGGCTCATGTGAACATCATGAGGTGCAATAAGGCCAAGTGCAAGGTTCTGCACATGGGTTGGAGCAGTCCCCAGTATCAGTACAGAATGAGGGATGAAGGCATTGAGAGCAGCCCTGAGGAGAAGGATTTGGGGGTACTGGTGGATGAAAAATGAGACCAGAGCCGGCAACGTGCACTTGCAGCCCAGAAAGCCAGCTGTATCCTGGGCTGCATCAAAAGAAGCATGACCAGCAGGTCAAGGGAGGTGATTCTGCCCCTTTACTCTGCTCTTGTGAGACCCCACCTGGAGTACTGCGTCCAGCTCTGGGGGCCCCAGTACAAGAGAGACATTGAGCTGTTGGAGAGAGTCCAGAGGAGGGCCGTGAAGCTGATCGGAGGGCTGGAGCACCTCTCCTGTGAGGACAGGCTGAGAGAGTTGGGGTTGTTCAGCAGGGAGAAAAGGTGGCCCTGGGGAGATCTAATTGCAGGCCAAACCATTCTATGATTCTAAAAAAAAAAATTTTTTTAAATCATATTTTTATAACTAGTGGCTTGTTTATACCTATTCTGTCTTTTCACAATATGAAATACTGAATTCCGGGTGGTAGTTACTTGGAAACAGTTTTAATAAAAGCAAGCCTTATAGACTGTGGTCAAAGCTTTTATCATAAGCATGAATTACACTGATTGAAATTATGATGGAGTCACAGAGGAGCAAAGACATTATTTGACTAGCTTTTAGAATATGCTGTCAATTCCTTTTTTTTATCTTCTTGCATTATCAGGCATACCCGCAGCTCTATATTGAGTTATTAGTCTCTTTTTTAAATTATACTTATCAGGGAGGATTTTTAGCTTGAATTTCTTGCGAATAGCCTGAAATTATTCTGAAAAGAGGACATTTTTGGAAGTCTTCCCACTCATAGATACAAACCAAGTCTTATTAGTTAGTCTCACCTCAGTTAGGACATGTTTTGCTTTTAAGTGTCTTTAAACTCAGCTGAAAGGTGCTATACCTACATGGGCCTGTGTGAACCACATGAGGTTCAACAAGGCCAAGTGCAAGGTCCTGCATGTGGGTCGGCGCAATCCCAAGCACGACTGTAGGCTGGGCGAGGAATGGCTTGAAAGCAGCCCTGAGGAGAAGAACTTGGGGGTATTGATCGATAAGAAGCTCAACGTGAGCCGGCAGTGTGCGCTTGCAGCCCAGAAAGCCAACCGTGTCCTGGGCTGCATCAAAAGAGGTGTGACCAGCAGGTCGAGGGAGGTGATCCTGCCCCTCTACTCCACTCTTGTGAGACCCCACCTGGAGTACTGCATCCAGCTCTGGGGGACCCAGTACGGGAGAGACATTGAGCTGTTGGAGTGAGTCCAGAGGAGGGCCGTGAAGCTGATCAGAGGGCTGGAGGACCTCTCCCATGAGGACAGGCTGAGAAAGTTGGGGTTGTATAGCGTGGAGGACAGCTGCCCAGGAGATCTTATAGCAGCCTTCCAGTACCTGAAGAGGGCCTACAGGAAAGCTGGTGAGGGACTGTTTATGAGGGAGTGTAGTGACAGGACAAGGGGTAATGTTTTTAAGCAGGTCGATTTAGCCTAGATGTTAGAAAGAAATTCTTTACTGTGAGGGTGGTGAGGCACTGGAACAGGTTGCCCAGAGAGGTTGTGGAGGCCCCATCCCTGGAAGTGTTCAAGAACAGGTTGGATGAGGCTTTGGGCAATGTGGTCTAGTGGAGGGTGTCCCTGCCCATGGCAGGGGGGTTGGAACTAGATGATCTTCCAACCCAAACCATTCTGTGATTCTATGATTCTCTTCATCAGTGCCAGTTTGTGACCTAGCTAGTTGTTTTTTCTTCTAAGTTCTCAGTGCAATCTTTGTGTTTAAACTGGGAATATAATGAGTTGCATAGATGTCACTAAAGGGATTATTTTGTCTTTCAGGTTTAACTAGCATGTTTCAGTTGGACAGGTGAGCACGCACTGTAAAATCCAGTGAGTGGTAATAAATCCTCTAGTGGGACTTCCAATTAATGTGTTTTGTCTTTCCTGTCATAGTGTCTCTTATTTCTTGGACCAGAGTTATGTAGTAAATCAAAGAGAAACTCAACTTCCAGTGAACATTCTTTTGTCCTCAACCTTTAATGTTTTTCCTGTGTCAGAACGGTACCATCATTAAATAGGAGTACACAAGCAAAGCCAAATACAGTTAGTCAAGAAGTACCCCTTACGTTTCTTTTAGGCAAATGCTCTGAACAGAACCAAAACGAACAATGGCCTGTCTTACAATGACAAATATGGAGAGTACATCAACTTCTACTGTCCACCAGAATGGTGACATCCATGGGAATACCAGTGCATCCAAGCAGACAGAACCATTGCTTCAAGTGTACCTTTATCATTCTCCTGGGAAGACAGGAGGAGATTACCTTCAATTTCCAGCTGGACAATATGTTGCAGAAGAGATTTGCGCTGTAGCCTGTAAAGCCTGTGGTAAGTATATACATAACAGTTTTCCTAATAAAGGAATGAAATTCAACTTAATGCAAGAAAGTTTTTAAATAATCCAGAGTTCATCAAAATGGGGGCATTTTAACTGAAATGCTAATATCTGTGTTCTTTCAAAAGTAATCAGTATCTGAAGTAACTAGCACCAGGCTGCAAAACTGAGATGATAATTGGGTGACTGCTATCTTTTTCAAAAAAAATTTGAGGGCATACTGTCCTTTACCTGGAAGTCATCTTTTGCTGAGCTGAGCTATAGTTTGGATAGTTAATTCACAGCAGAAGCTGGAAGTAGCTTGAATTACTTTCTGATGAACCCTGCAAAGCAGATTGATCTTGGAAGTTATGCACATATAGTATAAATGCTTCATCACTTTGCAAATGGAAACTGTTCTATTACATATAACATCACTCTGTGTGTGGTTAATGCTTTTCATGATGGTTATATCTAAGAATGCCTTTGAATTATTACATTCACCCAGAGTTTAATGTGAACAGGTGCTGAGACTGGTAGTGAAGTAATTCAAGCATGCATTTTGTGCATGTGTCTATCTTTCAATGCAAAAGTTGGTTGACTTTGTGAATTAAAAAAACCTCAATTCCAGTCAACTTCACATATTAAAGTCTTTTTGTTCCTCATGCTCATGTGCACACACACAAACGTACACAGAATCTTTCTGTGTCATCTTTTGGGCTGTCAGTGGTACAAGACTGGATTTATCTTTTAGCTTTCCAAGTGCAAATTTGCATTTCAGGAGCAAATGAATTTAAAAGAAAGACTCGTAATTCCAAATCTTTCTTTTCCAGCGGGTCACAAATGTGAAGCTTCTGACTCTGACTGTAAATTTCATTGTCTCCAAACATCTTACACTTTTCTGATTTTGTCTTTCGATTTCTGTACCATTTAAAAGTGTGGTTTTAATGACTTTACTTTTGGGAGGGGTCTGCCAGGTTTTTTTCTGTGCTGTTGAATGTCTTGTACTGACTGAGTTGCATGCTGTGAGTTGGTAATTTGCTTGTATATGCTAGTTACACAAAGATTCTTTTGAGTTTAAGCCCCCTTGTTCCTTGGAGCTCTTTAGGCATGGTAGAGTCTAAGATCTGAGGTTGCAGAGTTGCTCTTCGTGTAACATGACAGCTTTAGACAGATAAGCACATGTAATGAGTTCAGCAGAAGCACTGCCCAGGATTCATTCTGAGACACAATGAGGAGGTGGTATTTAGAGGTTTGTGAAGTTTTAGCTGTGTGAGATTCTGCTGCTCTAATGACCCTGTAGGTCCAAGTTTGACAGATGGACATGGGAGTGTTCTCAAAGTTAAGGTATCTTTTTGATCGTGACTCAAACCAAGATCCTCGTGTTGAAGGAAAAAAAAAAAAAGACCATTGTCTCCCTGCTTTAGGAAATACATCCATACTAATTTCTTAATAAGGATGGATTTTTTAGCACTGGTGCCCATGTACTTTGGGCTTCGGTGTTCCCTCTGTTAGATTTGTCAGCTTAGTTCAGACCCTCAGGTACAGTATCTAAAGGTGTATAAGGCTAGTGGGCAGGGGAGGTTCTTCACTTTGAGTGTTAAAGTGGTACTGAATTTTTACATTAGATGATAGCTAAATTTTTTTTATAGAAATAAATACTGTTGTAGTCACAGAGGATATTGTTGAGGGAGTGAAATAGAGAATAATTTTACCAGATAGCAGTGGGACAAAATGCTTCTTTGTTTAACTTAGATATTCATGTACCAACTTGCCAGAATATTAAACTGATGAGGGCTTGTATCTATCAAATTCAGTATGATTAAAATAATGTGGTCTTTGAAAGAATATACTGTATCATCAACCATGAAATCAGGTTTGCTTCAGGAATATACTGTATCATCAACCATGAAATCAGGAAGCTTCCTTTGCTTCCTAGCTGACTAGATTTTTTTTGTGATAAGGGAATAATATGTCATCTGAAAACATTTTTCAGTTACTCTTCTAATGAATCAGTTAGTTAAAGCTCACCTTCCAGAAAAATCTCCCAACCTAGTCTGAATTCACTGGAATAGTAACTACAGTGGTAGTCTGATTAGCTGTTTCTGCTCTTATTGCTGGTCTGTCCGCTTTTTTCTTCCTTCTTCTCTGGTTTGAATTTTCCTTGCTTCAGTTTTCAGATGTTTATTCAAATTATGATTTTCTTCTCCTTTTACCATCACCAACCCTGGGGAGATATTTACTTGCCATAATCAAATTATCTTTAGGACTTCTTTTTGATAAAACTTAAATTGATTGTTTTCTTTAGCTTGAATGGCATAACTGTTTTAACTTTTTAGCTGTCTTCTGCACTATCTCCAGTTTCCCAGGAAAATGTGCAGCCCAGGCCATATATTATATTCTTCTCATCCACATGACCAGCATGAAAAATCCAATTTCTGCTAATCCACAAATCCAATTAGTCTTGTTTTCTGTGACATCATCTGAAGATTTCATACTCTATTGCTTGTTTTGTCAGACCTCACCAATCCTTCTCAAGGCTTCTAGCTTTCTGGGGTGCCAGTTTCTGTTTTGCTGGTATGGCTAGCTCCTAGATGTGTCCTTTTATACTTGACTGTTTTAAAAATAATTTTCTATGAATAATACTCCTTACCAAGGTGTTTTTATATGTTTCTCTTGTTTCAGCATTCTTCACCAGAGTTTCTAAATTATACTAGTAGTGATTTATACTTACTTGCATAAATAAAATGTTGGCTCATGTTGAGCCTTTATCCTTATAGAGCCAAGGTAGACGCAGTCCTCTGAAGAGTGGTTTCTGCCTGGCAGCTACTATGGATACAGCCTTTTTCTCCAAGGAATTTGTAACTTCCTTTGTTTCTAAATTGGTGGCAAAGGCTGAAATGGCTGCAGGTTTTTGTTCTTTTTCATAGCAACTATTGGTGCTTCAGGATATCCCTTACTATCTTCTGTTTTTTCCAGGAGGTTTTGAGGTTGTACGCTAGAACACATAGGTCTGCAAAGTGTATACAGTCAAATAATGTTTATGTTGGCAAGACTCATCTTTTGGGAGCTATGAATCAGCATACTTCATAAAGAGAGTGGGTCAGTGTGGTGGGTTGACCCTGGCTGAGGGCCAGGTGCCCACCAGAGCCGCTCTATCACTCCCCTCTTTCATTAGACAGGGGAGAAAAGGTACAATGAAGAAAAAAAAACTTACGGGTCGAGATAAGGACAGGGAGAGATCATTCTCTGATTATCATCACGAGCAAAACAGACCGAACTTAGAGAGGGAATTGATCTTATTTATTACTAAGCAAAACAGAGTAGAGGAATGAGAAATAAAACCAAATCTTAAAAACACCTCCCCCCACCCCTCCCATCTTCCCGGGCTCAACTTCACTCGGCTTCAACCTCCGCCCCCCCCAGCAGCACAGGGGGACGGGGAATGGGGGTTACGGTCAGTTCATCACACGGTGTTTCTGCCGCTTCTTCATCCTCAGGGGGAGGACTCCTCTCATCGTTCCCCTGCTCCAGCATGGGGTCCCTCTCACGGGAGACAGTCCTTCACGGCCTTCTCCAATGTGAGTCTCCTCCATGGGGTGCAGACCTTCAGGAGCAAACTGCTCCAGCGTGGGTCCCCCACGGGGTCACAAGTCCTGTCAGCAAACCTGCTCTGGCATGGGCTCCCCTCTCCACGGGTCCACAGGTCCTGCCAGGAGCTTGCTCCAGCGTGGGCTTCCCACAGGGTCACAGCCTCCTTCAGGTGTCTCCACCTGCTCCAGCGTGGGGTCCTCCACGGGCTGCAGGTGGAATCTCTACACCCCCTCATCCTCCCTCCATGGGCTGCAGGGGGACAGCCTGCTTCACCATGGTCTTCGCCACGGGCTGCAGGGGGATCTTGCTCCGGCGCCTGGAGCACCTCCTCCCCCACCTTCTTCACTGACCTTGGTGTCTGCAGATGTTCTTACATCTTCTCACTCCTCTCTCTCTGGCTGCAAAAGCTCTCTCTAACTGTTTTTCTCTTTCTTAAATATGTTATCACAGAGGCGCTGATTGGCTTGGCCTTGGCCAGCGGCGGGTCCGTCTTGGAGCCGGCTGGCATTGGCTCTGTCAGACACAGGGGAAGCTTCTAGCAGCTTCTCACAGAAGCCACCCCTGTAGTCCCCCCGCTACCAAAACCTTGCCACGCAAAACCAACACAGTCAGGTAGTTGGCATATCTGAAATATAACAAATTTGGTGGTGGTTAATGAAATTTTTCTCTGGTCTGAGCAATTCTTATATCTCTTGATAGAAGAGTTGGTTACATGAAAGTATGACTGATTGTTACTCGTGGCAAGCAGGACTGGATCTAGGCTAACATCAGCAGTCACAAAAACATCTTATTATGTACCTTTTACACAGTTCAGACAAATGAAGGTTTTCCAGTCTGTGCTGACTTGACTTTAGATCAGTTGCATATGGCGTGTATTGGCTATATAAATGAGTCTGTCTAAATATTATTCTGTAGCTGCATGTCAGTTTGAGGCATGCACGCAGAAGCTAAGCCTTGTCTTATTTTATTTAAACCAACTTTCCAGTTTTAGAATAGTATAATATTAAACTTTTTGTAGGTTTGTATTTTTATATGGAAAACTGAATGTGAAACTGAATATCACATTTTCTAACCAGAAATGCAAGAATAAATGAAGTGTCTTGGAATTAAGTTTAAATTGACTAGTCATTGTCATGGTTCAGCTCTTGTATATTAACTAATATATTAATTGCCATGTAAAAAAATTAAAATGTCACACCAAAAATGAGGGAAGTCTCTGCTCTCTGCCTAAGTAAGTGGTATTAGAGGAACTAACTGGTTGTGGAAATGAAATACGATGGAGAAATTTTTCTAGAGGTTACAGAATCATTGTGTTAGATATCTTCTAAATTCAGTGTCAGAGACTTCTTTTCCCAAATCATGATCTTTTATCCTTTTGTTTTCTCCTCTCTCTCATATAATCTTAAATGAAATTTCTCTAAGCTGCTTTTATTGTGTTTACATTCAGTTTATAAAAATATCAAGCAGTCAAGGCTATTTGAATACAAGTAGTAGTAATGGTTCAGGAAAGCCACTAGAGTGATGTGAGAGAGTGATAATGCAAGTTTGATGTGATATTTTACAGAATAAATAAATATAGTTATTCTGTAAACAATCACAAACTTTGTTTATAATTTTTGTTTACTTGAAGTGTAAAGTATGAAAAAAATTAGAAATCTGTGTTTAAAAATTAACAAGTGTAATTAGAAATAACATTAACTGAATTTTGTTGTGGTGTAGGTAAATCAGATAAAGACTACTGGAAATATTTGAGGGCTTTGAATTTGAATCTTGGATGTATTTATTTGTATACAGAAAGCAGGATGTTTTGTATACTATATTATTATAACTATGCTATACCAGTAAGTTTGCAATAAGATACTACCCAGTCTCTTGTAAATGTCTTTAAGAGTTTTTATCATCACATAAAGTACTTTAAAAAAACAAAACCCCCCAAAACACACAAAAAACCCCCACCCACCCCACCCCCCCAAACCAACAAGCATACAAAAAACCTAAGGACTGTAACTTACCAGAACAATCTGTTACACACAAGACCAGCATTACATGGAAAAATAATTTTAAGTTTTAAACTAACAATTTGTTGATTTAGTCCATTGGCTGAATAATGTGAGTAAAAAATATATGCATCACTTGTAAGTATAATCCAAATTGTTACTGAATTAAAGTTAACAAAGTGAAGATATTTTTATGTTACATTAGGCAAGTGAGTTTGTAAATCACAGTTAAAACAATTACAACTATAAGCAAAGCATTGCTTTGGTGTTAGCCAAATAAATTTGTACCATGTTCTTGAAAATCTTAATAAATTAGTAGTAAAGTATGCAAAGCTTGTGACTTTAAATGTAATTATAACACTAAAGTAGCACACTGAAAAATATTTTGGCAAAGTCAACCAAGGAGCATAGTTTCGTTCAGCATTGTGCATTTCTGCCATGGCTTATCCCCTTGGTGTAAGTGAACCCTAAATTTCTGTAGGACATATCTGATTTTATTAACCTACTTTCTGACAGGCTTTTGTTCTGTTTTCCCCTTTCCCCTTGTGTTAGGATGATTAAACTCCAAAAGCTTAACTTTTTAATTGCGCCAGAATCCCAAGAGGGAACTAGCTTGATAGTCCTAACTGGGTTGCTGAGTTACAGGTAGCTAGTAGTTAACAAAAGATCTTGAATTTGTTGGCTTGTGTGGGTTTTGTGTTGGATTTTTATTTTTTTTTAATGTTGATATCCTGAAACTCCACCCAGGAACCTTTTAATTCTCGCCCAACTGATTTGCAAATACATTGGAAGTTCCATGGTACTTTCCTTGAAAACTTGTGGTGCCTCCCAGAAAGCCATAAGATTTTTTTTTATTATACCAAAGTAAAAACACTGTTTCAAAACACTTAATGTGACTAAGCACTGACAGTGTCTGCAGTCAATTAAATATTTTCAAGGGAGGGATTTTGTTGCATAATATGAGGATGGTGGTATTCTGTAGCACCTCTTTGCTTGTATGGTTCAGAGGAGATTCCTTGTTAGTGGCTAGAGAATTTTCAGCCTATTTATCTGTAACGTACTGAATTTCCAGAATTTACATGGCTCAGAGTTGTCATTGATTGTAACTGCCCATTGAGGGGTTTTGGGAGGTTTGTTTTATTCTTAAGTGATAGCTTTTCCTGAAAATTGCACACAGCACCACTCCACACCCCAGTGTGAGGAACGGATTAGCCAGAACTCTGGGCAATTCTGTTTTGCCAGGAAAAGGAAACGTGATTTGATTATTCAGAAAACATTATGTTGACAGGATAGTGACATTGAATGTGGTGTCAGAGTTTGGTAAGCCTCCAGTTTGTATGAAAGATAAGGGTAAGATACTGTTTTTACGTAAGAAAAGCCAAGCAATTTTCCACCTGGTATGTGCAAGGCTTTCTAAGTTTCAGATAGTTTACGTGACAGTTTAGTGTGAGAACTGACTAATGTTTGTATTGGACTTTGAAAATTGGAGATTTTTTTAAATAATTTTTAATCATTAACTGCGTGCAACTGTATGTGTCTAGTGATTTTATTAATATACTTAAACTGACAGTTTCATAAGACACTTTCTACTGTAGACTATGTATGGTTTTCATATTTCATAGTGGCATTAAGGCTTTTGATGACTAATGGTTTCTGATTTTTATTTTTTCTTTACAGAGGGTCATTACCTAATGAAAACATACTGTTTGGATGAAAAGATACCTAATGCCAACAAAGGAGGAAATACAGAAAAACTGTATTTCCTCAGCTGCTTCAGGGTAAAGGAAGCAGTGTGACTTGTGTGGATGTGGAGCTCTAAAATCATAATGAGGAAAGGAGGAAACTACTATGCAAATCATTCTTCTTTTAGGCCTAAGGTAGAAGTTTGAGGAATAAACTTCTGCTGTGTTACAGCCTTTCATGATATTACTTGACAGTCTGTATAGTATGGTGAGGCTCCTTTATTTAGCCTTATGTGCTAAATAAAATGCTTGCCAAGAGATAGTCATGGTTTTATCTTTGCAGTAGTTCAGAAAATTTATTTAATAGCCCTTGCAGGAGAAACAAAAGTGGAGAAGAATTCTGCTTTACTATGTCTGAGTCACTGTCTCCTCTCCTAATTAATCATTGATTGGTTTGATAGCATGGTTAGTGCGGTGCAGAAGTCCAGGGGAGTTTTTTTAGTACCTGTTGTGAACAGCTTTTCTGATTTTACTTGTGTTCAAAATGCATTTCTCAGAAGTTTTCACTATTGTTGACAAGTCTAGACTTCACCAGAAGGCTGATTTTCCCCCCCCACCTCCACCCCCAGCCTTTTGGTTTTCATTGTGTCTGGAGAAAACACTTAAATACTGCAGTTGTTATTCACTTGAAAAGTCCCTGTAATTAATAGTGCTGGTAAGAATTACATGAAAAGATGTTTCTGGCCTTTCTGCTTTCGTCAGACTTTTGCGAACAATTTTCCAGACTCTAGTAAGGGGATTTGCTCTGTTTGAATAATCATCGAACTTTTCCAAGGGTAGCAATATTCTGGCACAAACGCATAGTTCTTAAGAAAGAAGGAGAAAAGAAAAAAGTGTAACTCCTTTTCTTGAAAAACACTTATGATCTATATGTCATTGAACACTGGCAGTGGAAGGTATAAGCTACCATTCAGAATTATAAGTGCTAAAGTATGAGGGGTAGATGAGTGCACAGTTTACTTTTCGTACACAGGAAGACAGCAAAGGATTATTTGGATTTTTTGTGTTAATGCCAACATTTCTGCTCTGTAGAGGGAATTCCAAAGTCAAGTTCCTTGCATAAAAATTTGGGGTTTTTTTCATAATGGCAATGATATATTGTCTCGATTGATATATCTGTGGGGGTTTTTGTTTTGGTTTGATTTTTCTGAGAGGAGGTATCTGTAATGTGTTTTGTAAAATACAACAGTTTAACATTTGAATTTAAGAATATGACTTAAATTTTTTCTTGTTCAGTGTGCTTACATGGGATTATTAATAGTTAAGGGAAATGTATTAGTGAGGCTAGGTAAATATTCAGCATTGCCTTGAATGGTGTTTATCATCTGGCTAGAATCCTGGAATAGCTTGATGATTCACATGCACAGCACTGTAATTGATCTGAAATTATTTGGAATATAGCAGTTTTGAGGCTGTGTTGTGTCTAAGTCAGTTGTTACTGCTTTATAGACAACTACGAAATGTAATGTAATCTAGTTGATGCCACTTCATACATCAAATGAAAACCATGTTTGGTTGCATGGGATAGATTTCCTTTTTAACTCCATTTTATGGGGTTAATTTGACATTTTTCAAATCTCTGATGGATCAAATACATCTTACTGCACCATATATTTGCAATATCTAGATTTACAGCCAATCCTTCTGTTACTAATCCCTTCAGGGTTATTCCTTTGGGGGTTTTGTTTAGTTTTGGTTTCTCTTTGGTTACTGTATGTAATTCTTTCCATTTCTGTAGTTTCCTGTAAGTCTGTGACTCCTTTCATAGAAAATCATGTGTTAGGACCTGTATTTCTGGTATATTTTGGTGACCTTTAGTTTAAACAAGTGTCAGATGATTAGCCTGTAGATTTCAGCAGTTTAATCTGACATCTGCACAATAGACCATCTGTTCTTAGCTCTCTTACTGGCTCCCTACAGAAACAAACCTCATATTGTAACTAATTTAAGCTAGTTGTTATTTAAGACTGAATCACCTTTTCTTCCACAAGCTTATGCAGTTTTATATGTGGAGATGATTAGTTGTTTCTAACTGGTTCTTACATGCACTTTAGATGCGATTAAAGAAATTTGAGTCTGCCCTCTTCAGTAGTTACCTAATGTTTTTCAGAACAGAAAGAAAGAAAGGATTTTTTTTTCTTCTTGTGGTTTCTTGTTTGAATTTCTATTATTTCATTCTAAGTCTTTGGTTGTGAGTAGTTTGTCTTTTCCCATAATTCTTTTGTCTCTTAATGTCATTTAAAATTACTTTTGTTATCTCTCTCTGTTATTTTCTCAATATTTTTTGCCTTCTTCCACCAAAGTGTAGTGTATTGCTTTAGCATAAACAGTTTTCGTTCATTATGACCCCCTGTAACTTTCACACTGTAATTTTCATCCTACTCTCTGATCTCTAGACCTGTATCTCTTCCTGTCATCAAAATGTTTGTCAGTGGTTGAAGTTGATCCTTTTGTACTGTCAGTGCTGAGGCATATAACCTGTTTTCCAATTCATAACACTGGTATCAGATGGATACGTAACGCTGCAACATAGTACAATGCTGTGGCATCTGTCTTATGTTAGGCTGTACTTTCAGCTGGGAGCCCCAAAGCCAAATGAAAAATTCTGATGCTACTGAGGAGCTGATGCTCAACTGATTTCCCTGGTTTGTGATTAAGTAGGATTGCTTGTCAATTCTTATTAAAACAGTCCTGAGTTGCTGAGGGGAAAAAACATTTTCTAGTTTTGTTTTATGATGTGTATTTGGTTTTGTTCTTAACTGAGCTACTAAAATGTAAATGACAGGTGGTTCCCCGTCATGACGACTGTCTTTTCTATTGCTTTACTGTTAATTTTTCATTGGTCTGAAATCTTAAAATCAATGCCTAGATCTCTTTTTGGAGAAGGTAAGGAAAAAGGTAATGGACTGTTGTTACCTGTTACGAAACTGAGAGGCTAAGAAGCCATTGTATTAAAAGCCATTACAAGAAAATCTTGTACTCTAACAGTAAAGTATAGGATAACAGGTTAACACAGCCTGCAGTCAGAGAACATAAAGGAAGAATGAAAAAATAAACCAGCAAAACCGGTCTGCAAGTTATGGGCTGATGATTGCAATGCTGTTGACAGTGATAGGGCAGTGAATAGTTGGAGAACATGTGCCAATCTGCCTTTTTTTTTTTTTTTTTTTTAAGGATGATTCTTTGTGAGACTAATTTCCTATAAATATTTGCTTCTCTGTTCTTTGTTTAGGTATCATGCCAGTGTATCATAACATGTTTGCACTCATGAGTGAAACAGAGAGAATGTGGTATCCCCCAAATCACATTTTCCATGTAGATGAAGCAACCAGACTCATCCTAATTTACCGGATAAGGTAATCTAAATCAAATTTTATGCACTTTTCATGGTAAAACAAAACTATGTGAGAAAACACAACCAATTAGATACTCAGTTGAACCATAGTTTCTCTAAGAAGTTATGGATGATTTGTTGGTGATATCTGGATAAGAGATAGATAAAAGAATCAAAATTATTGGAGTAGGTTTGAATAACATATTTTATTGGTTGTCTATATACCATATGTTTGCCATGTCAGATTGAAGAAGCAAACAATAATAATATAGCAGAAGTAAAAATAGTATTTTTCTTAATAATGATACATCTCCTCTGTGCTTGCCTGTTTGAAATTAATTAGTGGCAGTTCTGAAAAGCAAAGTAATTATCCTGTGTATTCAGGCAGATATCTGCAATACAACCATTTTTCTCTAACCTGATTTTTGAATGTAGGTGTCTAAAGCTACAATCACTGTTTTTCTTATGTAAAAGATTTTTTTTATTTACATTGCATAATGCTTAAATGTTGTAGTACTTTAAGAGTCCAAGAGCTGGATCCAAAGCCTTCCATTGACTACTGGGGCTTCATATTGGTCCTCCAAACTAGCCAGAACTAATTACATGTCTACGAAAGCGATAATGTCTGGTGTTGGTAAGCAAAAGTATCTGTTTACTGATGTTTGCTTAAATATTTCCTAACAGGTTTTATTTTCCCCACTGGCATTGCAATGGTACCAGCAGAGCGTATCGGTATGGCATTATTCGAGGTGCAGAAAGCCCTGTTCTTGATGATCTTGTCATGTCTTACCTATTTGCACAGGTATGGTTTGCTTGATTATTTTTTAATGCAGATTGGTAAAGGTTGTTAGTATTTATTCCCTTTCACATCTTCTGATAGTAACTGTAGACTTTTTTTGACAGCTTGAAGCCCACTCAAAATGAAAATTTAATTTCTTGACATATTTTGTATTTGGAGAGGTAAAGCTCAAATGGCATTTGTGAGGAGAGTAGTGAGAGTGTGTAGCTCCTTTCTTGTGTCTTCCACTACCATGTGGAAGTCTTTCAGTGTGACTTTCGTTTTGGACTGACACAATGTAGAACAACATCCTCCCCATATGGACCTTTTCGAGATTTGAAACCAAAATATTTTGAAAAATGTGTTTCTAAGCATGATAGCAGCTGGTATCCATTATGAACATGTGCAGCTTTTTGTGGACAAAGGGATTCATTCAGAAGAATGCAGTCTTAAAAAAAACCCACCAAAAAACCCCAAACCACCCAACAACCAAATAACCCTAAACAACAACAACAAAAAAAGCCTCAAAAAACTTTTATTGATGAGCAGCAGTGCTACAGTTTTAATTTTCCTTCTTTCTCAGTGGCGAGATGATTTTTTGGATGGATGGATACAGATGCCTGTTACTCATGAAACACAAGAAGAATGCCTTGGAATGGCTGTTCTGGATATGATGAGAGTGGCCAAAGAAAAGGACCAAACCCCACTGGCTATTTACAATTCAGTCAGGTGACTCCATACTTCATAACTGTCACACTTATATGATATCTAAAACAAATATTTTTGCACATTAGCATCTGGGAGGAGATGTTCAGCTGTTGGCATTTGATCTATTATAACATAATGATTCCGTAAACTTACCTATAGTGTAAACTAGAAATTAATAGAGAGCTCCTATTATGGCTATTCATGGTTTTGGGTACATGGTTTTGGTTCTCTTAGTGAGAGGTAAGGCAGCAGCTACTCATGTGGGAAAGGATGTAAGCAATAATTTGGGTTGGGAGAGACTCTCTGGAAGTCATCAGATCCAACCCCCTGTTCAGATCAGGGCCAACTTCAAAATTAGACGGAGTTACTCAGGGCCTCATCCAGTCAAGTTCTGAAAATGTTTAGGGATGGAGATTCCATCATACCTCTGGGCAGCTTTGTCCTGTATAGGATTACCTTCATTGAGGAAGATGTTCTCCCTATCTAATCAGTGTCCTCTGTGATGCTGTATGTCTGTTGCCTCTTGTCCTTCACTGTGCGTGTCTGAGAAGTCTTCATAACCATCTGTTAGTTGAAGACAACTGGGAGAACACCCTACCTGAGCCTTCTTTTCTCCAGGCTGAACAAATCAAGCTCCCTTACACCTCTTCTGTCATGTTGTGTACTTCAGGTTCTTAACTGTCTTGGGGAGATCTCTACTAAACTTGCTTGAGTTTATCAATTCATTTTGGTTTATCAACCTACTCAGTTTCCACTCCAGCTGAGTTAATTCTGTCCCTGCTTAGTGCTTGATGTTTGTCTTTTAGTGAAACCTAGCAGGAATGAAAAACAGAATGAGATGACAAATTGGCCAGCTGATTACAGGAGGCAAACTACTCTTTCAGCCTTTGATAGAATATGGGCTGTGGTACAGGAACTTCAGTGAGAACCATCCACACTGTTGTATTCTACCACCTATATTTTCAGCCAGGAAATCTGTCCTTTATCCATGTAGTTGCCCTTATCTGTGCAGTATCCTCTTTTCAACTTCTACACCAAACAAAGCAACTGTGTAACTTCTGCTGCCTTACCTCAAAACTTCAGTAATAACTAGAACAGACATGTCAGGATTTATGGAAAATGCATTATGTAATATATGTTGAAACTGAGTGAGGGGAGAAGATGGAAAAAGGGAGAAGAGATGTGGCTGTATTTGGAAGAACATACAACAGATTGAAGAAAGGATCCTTGTCATCCTACAATTTAAAGAATAAGGTTACATTTGAAAGAAAAGATATTTTCATGTTGACTTGTTTAGCACAGAACTAATTATCTTTGCTGGATTTAATGGATAGAATTAGTAGCTTTTTGCTGGTTTTGTGTTCACAGCTACAAAATGTTTTTGCCTAAATGTGTGCGAGCAAAAATCCAAGACTACCACATTTTGACGAGAAAAAGAATAAGGTACAGGTTCCGCAAATTTATACAACAGTTTGGCCAATGCAAAGCTACTGCCAGAAACTTGAAACTTAAGTATCTTATAAATCTGGAAACCCTTCAGTCTGCCTTCTATTCAGAGGTTTTTGAAGTAAAAGAGCCTGGTGGAGATCCTTCTGGACAGGAGAGTTTTGCAACCATTGTAATAACTGGAAATGGTGGAATTCAGTGCTCAAGAGGAAAACTTAAAGACTGTGAGACACTGGCAGAGCAGGTAATTTCTTTTATTATTTTAATAATTGTGGAGTTTATCATGTAACAGACTAGATTGTGAAGAAATTTGGTTTGCCAGTTCACATTTCCAACAACCAGATGAACAAATAGAGCTACAGGGAGTTCAGTGCATTTGAGCTGATTTATTCTAGCTGATACCCACTGAGTCTTACAGCCTTGATTATTACACTTGTTTATGTATTAGGATGTACTTGCAGCTGTATAAATGGGGTATTCTGACTTGAATAAAATCTGTTTGCTTTCCTTTGATAACAAGTTGTCCTATCAAAGGAAAATACGTCTTGGATTTCCCGTGTAAGTAGGATTGGTGCTTCAGGTTACCTAGCCAGTGATGACCATGACTGATGGAAGAACCTTCTCTTAGACCCTTTCTTCATTCATACTGCATTCATCTCTTTGATAGCAGATTTTGCAGCTTGTACCACTCTGAATGACACCATGATGTTTTGGATTGTTAACAGACTTTCTAAACCTCTTTAATCGGGATGCTAATAACAAGTTCTCAGGAAAAAAAAAGTCATCACAAAAGGTTAATCAAAATCTTCCGTTGCTAATCCTCACAAAATACTACAGACCAAAGAAATATCTACAATAGAAAAAACCCATATATGAGTATTTCTATTCATTGTTCCTGGATCTTTGTGCATTTTTAAATTCATGCTCCTAGTGATGGTCACATAAACACAAAACTCCTTTATTTTTAATGGCATATTTAAGGTTTTATGATCCTCTTTGTAGCTAGCTTACAAGTTCAGAGTTGTAGGAATTCTAATGTTGAAAATAGGTGGGGTTTTTTAGTTGCTATTTATGTTATTGACATAATTAATATTTATTACAGGATTTACAAACATACTGTGATTTTCCTGATATCATTGATGTCAGCATTAAACAAGCAAGCCAAGAAGGCTCCAGTGAGAGAAGAATTGTCACAATTCACAAACAAGACAGCAAGAATCTGGTCTGTTTACTTTGCTTGCTGTTTTTGCAAATAGATGTTGCTTTGAGCAGGCTGTGTGATTGCTGTGGTATTTATAGTATTGTATAACCAATTACCATGTTAAACAAGCATGAGGTAAAACTAAATGCATTTCACCACTAAAAGCAGTGTATCAGAACACCAAAGGTCTTTTACATTCAAAACTCTGTGCATGGACTGAAATAGAAATAGATGTGTATAGTTGAGGGTAATTTCTGATACACAGATTGGTTCCTTTCTTTATTGGACTCTTAAACCTGAGTCTGTGGTTTTAACTATCAAGCATACTGTTGCTGTGCTGTCATAGCAAGCTGTCTTCCGGTGACCAGCACATTCAAAAAGGCTTCAAAAGGAAGGAAGGATGATACACAGAAAATCAGTATTGGGACAAAATGTCCTTGCTTTTCTGTCTAAAATTCTTTGAAATAGATCTTTAAAAAGTATTTTATACATTAAGTAAAAGGTTGTTTCAGTTTGAACTCCAGTGTTGCACTTGAGTCAGGTTTTCCAGCATAACTGTCACCTAGTTGTGTGGGGGTTTGATCCTGGCTGGAGGCCAGGTGCTCCCCAAAGCTGCTCTGTCACTGCCCTCCTCAGCTGGGCAGGGGAGAGAAAATATAACGAAAGGCTTGTGGGTTGAGATCAGGACAGGGAGAGATCACTCACCAGTTACTGTCATGGGCAAAACAGACTTAACTCAGGGAAATTAATTTAGTTCATTGTCAATCAAAGCAGAGTAGAGCTATGAGAAATAAAACCAAATCCTAAACCTCGCCCCCACCCCCTGCTTCTTCCCGGGCTCAACTTCACTCCCCATTTCTCTCCCTCCTCCCCCCCCCCCCCCCCCCCCACCCTCCCAGTGGCACAGGGGGACGGGGAATGGGGATTGTGGTCAGTTTGTCACATGTTGTCTCTGCTGCTCCTTCCTCCTCACACTCCTGCCCTGCTCCAGCATGGGGGCCCTCCCGTGGGATAGTTCTCCACAAACTTCTCCAGCGTGGGTGTCTCCCACGGGGTGCAGCCCTTCAGGAACAGACTGCTCCAGAGTGGGTCCCCCACGGGGTCACAAGTCCTGCCAACAAACCTGCTCCAGTATGGGCTCCTCTCTCCATGGTGCCACAGGTCCTGCCAGGAGCCTCCTCCAACACGGGCTTCCCATGGGGTCACAGCCTCCTTCAGGCATCCACCTGCTCTGGTGTGGGGTCCTCCATGGGCTGCAGGTGGATATCTGCTCCACCATTAACCCTCATGGGCTGCAGGGGAACAGCCTGCCTCACCATGGTCTTCTCCAGGGACTGCCAGGGAATGTCTGCTCTGGTGCCTGGAGCACATCCTCCCCCTCCTTCTTCGCTGACCTGGGTGTCTGCAGGGTTGTTTTTTCCACATCTTCTGTGGCTGCTGTTGCTGTTCCTCACCCACTTTTTCCCCTTCTTAAATGTTATCCCATAGGTGCTACCACCATTGCTGATGGGTTCAGCCTTGGCCAATGACGTGTTGTCTTGGAGCTGGCTGGCATTGACTCTGTCAGACATGGGGGAAGCTTCTAGCAGCTTCTCACAGAAGCCACCACTACCAAAACCTTGCCGTGCAAGGCCAGTACAAGTTGTTTCCTCATTTGTCTCTGTGACTGATCTGTGGGCCTTCAGGGCTCCCCACCTCAGACATTTGTGTGACCAGAGAGCTTCCTTCTCTGTGTGCGAAAAAGCTGCGTACAGATTTTGTACTACTTCTTGGTAAAAATAATTTTTAAAAATTAAAAAAAAATATTTCAATAAGCATTAACTGGTTTTATTGTCTCTAATGATGCTTTTTTAAAAAATGCATTTGGTTTACTTTCATTTATAGTAGAATTGTGATTCATATTCATGTACTGCATGAATGGCACAGAATCAAACACCTGTTAAGAATTTGAAATTTTTTCAAGGCTTTTTATTGAAACATTAGAGTAGCTGTTTCATCTGTGATGTGCATCTATGATACTGAGAGGATAACAATATTCTGGATTGGTGGAGGAGGCTTCCTTAATTTTGAGTCATTAAAATTCTCCTCAAAAATTCTCAGTAGTGGTAGTTAAGTGCTTGACTGCCTGTGCTTCTGTGGGTAAAAATTACTTTAAGAGCTTGTATAAAGAGGCTACTGAAGAGTAAGACAGTGTAGGGAAAAGTGCAGTAGCTGCCATTTTGCTTATGATTTGTGCGTGGACACTTTACATGCCAGAATTAGCTGAGGTGTAAATTAGAATTTGGGATTTAGTTTAACCTGTTACACAGCTAGTGGAATTCATTATAGAAATGTACTTTACACAGTTTTAGGATACATGGATTGATGAAAATGACTGGATTTCTAGGTCTTCTGTTTGTGGGGGTTTTCTGATCATGTTGAAACAACTGGGAAGATAGTTGTTTCCAGGTCCTCTTTTAATAAGGAGTTTGAGGACTTCATATTCTTAGCATGTAATCAAAAGCACCAGCTGTTTTTATTGCTGTCTAGTAAAGAATTTGCCAAGGAGTTGTGTTCAGCCACAAAGTGTGTCCCTCGTGTCATGGGTAAACTTGTGCAACAAGTACTAAACTCTGTTCTGTTGGTCTATGCTGCTGGATGAAATCTAGTGTGACTCTGTAGATGATAGAGTAACACTTCTCTGCTGAAGTAAAGACAGCCTTTAATGTTCTCATACAACTGTCAAACTATTAAGAAAATACAGATAATTACATTAAAATAGACTCTTATTTTCCTTTATTGGCAGTAATAAATGTGTTGTTACAGATGGATTTAATTTTGCCCTGTTCTTTCCAGTTCGACGTATTCTGCATAGACCTTTTCCACACCCCGTTTTCCTTTGACCACATTATTATTCTCCCTGCTTCCATCCATTGCACCTCTTTTCATAGTAGGTAAAGGTCAGCTTTCTATCTATGATCCAGCTGAGGATGCCAGTTTTTGGTGACTACTAGTTAAATTTTCAGGCAGGTACTTTTCTAGAGATTTTTGTTTGCTACTTGAAGGCAGCCCTATAAATCTTTGATAAGTGAAGGCTTTCCTTTAGGAAAAAAGTAGCACTGTGATGCCAGTGCAGTAGGTGTCTGCCATGCTGAGGTGTATGTACTCAGTTTTTCCTTTTCAAATCTTCCCTCTTGTCAGCATTCCTCTGCTGTTTCATATATTTAGAGTAAGAGGGTTTTTTTACAGCAAATTGGTTTGGGTTTATTCGAACATTGAAGATTTCATAACAAGTTCTAGGTGGCACCAAGAAGGTAGAACTATATGAACAGTAATTAAAAACAGTCTGGATGTCTTTAATGTATGCATATATTTATATCTTTTATACCATTACCATATTCAGGAATTTTGTGTGCCTATTAAAAACTGAAATTCTCATTCTCTCTCTCTTCCCTTGTCCCATTCTACCATGGAAATTTAACAGGAGGCTGAATTTCAGTCATTAAGAGAAGCTCTCTCCTTTGTATCATTAATTGATGGATATTACAGATTAACTGCGGATGCACACCATTATCTCTGTAAAGAAGTAGCACCACCATCAGTCCTTGAAAATATCCAAAGCAACTGCCATGGACCAATTTTGTAAGCAATTTTTAGCAATATAACAAGGTGATATTCTTTTTGAAAGATGAACTTTAGTTGACTGTGAAACATGATGGACATCTTGAAGTGTGTATTTATTACATTTATGTAACAAAATGCTTTACTTTTTTCTTATTTTTCATTTTACAAAATACAATGCATTCTTGACGTATTATAAAAAAATAAATTGAAAGATCCAGGCTTGAATTTTCTTCCCTTAGAATTCTTTTTCTCTTCAAGAGATACAGGCAGCAAAGTCATGATGCTGATTATACAGAATTACAGTTACTACCATGGCAGCAACATACAGTTTCATAGACAGAGGATCTCATGTTTTCCTGCAGCCTTTAGCAGTTATATTAGATGGGTTGTCAAGGGGGAAAAAGGAAAATTTAGATTAACAGTATCCTCAATACTTGAACAAGGATTGCAGTAAACTACTAGCCATATAAATTGGAGAGTTTGTTTTTAAGGAATGTTGCCTCCTTGTTTGCTTGCTTTGTTTGGTTTGGGGGTTTTTTAGAGGAAGAATTTAGTACCTTCATTGATTTGATTTTTTTATATATATATAGCTTATATAGTGTTGTTTATTGTTTGCAGAAGTGCACTTGGGAGCTTAGAAATGTTTTGTTAGGCTGCATTAAATGAGTATTTGCTTTAGCTACAGAAAGCTTGAAAGCTGATATATGCAAGGTATGTTGCATGAAACTAGCATTGTCTACCCAGCTGATACAGAACTATTCTGTAAATTTCACAATGACAGAAAGAGGATAGGTGCCATAACCTTCACAAGAGATGGAGGAGAGGGATGTAGAGCTATACAGTTCTAATCACATTTCTTGCACTAATGAATTACGCTGTGTATTGACCTTTATTTAGGGCTGCTTAGAAGGATTTGCAATGAATCTAGACCTTTCCAAGCCATTTTGTTCCTCATTCCCTGAGGTGGATAGAAATCACCAGTTAGCAAGGCTTGTTTAAGGGAAAATTGGTTCTTGTAGTAAGAAATGATTTTTATTTTCAGCTCCTCTTTCTTGTTACACCTTTCCCAAGTTAAACCCACATTTTCTACCCACACAAATATTTTGCTAGTTTTAGCTTGGTTTTTAGACAGTTTTATTACAGCTTCTTTCTTAGTCGATGTTGAAAGTCATATCATAAGCCTAAGGGTATATACTTTTTTAGGCTCTAAGATTTGTCATCAAATAAAATTGTGGTGTATTCAGTATTAAGAATTTTTATGTACTGCTCTCTGCATAAGCAGCCACCCTAAATATTGGAAAACAAAGGGACAAAAAGTTTAACTTAATTTTTTCAATTTTTTACAGCTTCCTTTAAGAGTTTGAAGTGTTGTTGTATTAGATACCTGATAATAGTGCTCATTGGCCAATCACTGATGTTCCTGGATTTTGAAATTATGCAACATTAAACATTTTGTTTTTACTATAGCATGGACTTTGCTATCAGTAAACTGAAGAAAGCGGGTAATCAGACTGGTTTCTACGTTCTTCGTTGCAGTCCTAAAGATTTCAAAAAATACTTCCTCACCTTTGCTATAGAGGTTTGTATTCTGCCTTAGTATCTGTACAATATTCATTGTGTTATAATAATGAGCATGGGATGTTCAGTAAATGATTCTGAATTTTCTCTTCAGAATGTTTGTCTGATGTGTAGCTACTTCCATCAAATTGACCAATGTTCAGGGTCTTAGGAGAAACATTACAATACTTGTATGGTAAAGAATTGGTAATGACACGTGCTATGTGCTTGGGAGAACAAGATAGGTGGAGGGAAGAGAGCTTGACAGTTCTGGGGATGGTGACATGGCTCTTGGGACAGCAATAAGTGTTTGGGTAATGGCGCAGTTTGGTTTTTTTCTTTTTTTTTAAGGTTTGGGTTTTGTAGTTGGATTTTTTTCCTGGGATTTCTACCCTCCATAGCCCACCCACCGAAACAGGGCTTAGACTGACTATACAGCCCTCAGTGATCTGAGAGTGTCTCTCCCTCACAGGTGGTTCTGGGTTTGGGTCCTGTCCCCATCCCTAGTGCTGGGCCAGCCAGATTATTTGGCAGCTGTTAGGTCAACACAGATCTCCTGCTAGATATCTGGTGTTAGCTAGAGTGGGAGCCACCCTTGAAATGCCTGCAATTCTCATGCAGCTGAAGAACCAGATGTACCTCTTCTCTGTGAGATTGCAGTTAATAATAATACAGTATTTTAATATTGCTGTTACATAATTGCGTGATCTTGTTCCAAGCATGGGATTCTTTTTAAATGACAGAGCACCCTTTGGGTTTTTAATGAGGGAAGGTAATACATGGGTTTTCCTGCTGGTTTGCAGCAAGCTAACAAGTTCATTAAATAGTGTCGGAGATATGCACCTCTCTGAAAATGACAAAATAATGTTGCTGTGTGGATAGAGAAGCCATTTTAAGATCAATTTCACAAAAATTTTATGTCCAGTCATTGAAGTGTCTTTGATAAGGAAGTTTTTAGACTAAGAGATCAGTCCCTGAGCAAGTTTAGCGAGTTAAAGTCTGAGAGTTAAGCCTGACCTGATCTAGCCATGTTTGGGTTTGGTTTTTTCTGTCCAGTTCTGATTCTTTCAGGACAAGTCATTAGAAAGCTTTGGAAATTCAGAAGTTATTGGAACATTTTCCACAGTGTTGACATGAAGGACCTTGAAAGCACTATTAAGAGCTTCTCTTGTTTAAAAATGTTTAATGGGATCTTTTCAAGGCTCATTATAAAAATAGTGCATATTGAAAATTTGTGCTAGGAACTAATTGCTTAGAACTGCACTGTAGATGGCAGAAAAATAGAAATACAGCTGAAATGTCCAAAACAACACGGAGTATGAGCATTTGGGCTATTGCTTCCAACAAAATTTTGTTTTGCTATTACCCCCATGTAAGAGTGAAGAAGCTATTATTACTAGCTCTGAAGGATTTTTCCTAGGATCCATCATCTGTTTTCCGTGATCCATCTTTGCCGATTTCATAACATTTGCTTTGTCTTAGCATCAGCATCCTAATTCCAGTGATGGGGAGTAGAATCATGTTTTCTCAGAAAAAATATTACATAGCAAGAACAAAATAACAAATTATGGTAATATTTTGCTAAAGCATTCTTTCTTTAATTAGTAGAGTGCTATACATTTATATAAGCTTTTAAATACTAAATATTGATAAATTTTATTTTTCATGGAAAAAATCTCTGCAGCGTGAGAATACCACTGATTATAAGCACTGCTTAATTACGAAGAATGAGAATGGAGAATATAATCTTAGTGGAACAAAGAGAAGTTTTGGTAATCTTAAGGATCTGTTGACCTGTTACCAGACAGAAACTGTCCGTTCAGACAGCATAATTTTCCAGTTCATCAAATGCTGTCCTCCAAAACCAAAAGGTAAGAGAAAGATTATTTCTAAGCTTAAAAATAAATTAATATTAAATGACTCTCAGGTAGGTAGAGATATATGTTTGTGTGGGTTTTTTAAATTTCACTGACCTATTTGTCCATCTGAGTCATAGTTTTCAGTTTTACTGCCTGCCAAATTTTACTTTGTTATTGATGGTCTTCCAGAAAGAATCATGGTAGCCAGTTTTATGATTAGAAGCAAAATTAGTTTCTTAATTGTAGTAGATTTTGTGCAGCAGCATTTCTTCTTCAATCAAGTGTTTTCATATCTTGAGAAGGAAAGAGGTACTAAATGTATCATTTCTTGCTGAGGATAGTTCCATAAGTGATGGAACCAACAATGCCAGTGAATTTCTTTCATTGTTGACGTCTTAGCTGAATTATGGCAAGGCTGTGGTGTGATTTCAGCTTCTCTTTAACACTGAAAAATATACATGGAATAGAGTTCCTGCCCAAGGAGTGTTTTGGTTTTTTTTCTCAAATTTACAGTAAAGGTTTTTGCCTAGCTTTGATATTCATAGTATCTTTCTCCTTTATGAATTCTGATAACACCTGCCCTTTTCACTTTATAATAAGTAGTACTAATTACAGTCAATATTAGTCTTTGTCTCAATCCAAGTCCCTATTTAAACAAAAACTTGAGAGAACAGACTATTTGATATCACTTTTACCTCTCTCAAATTTGATTGAAATTAGCCAATAGATTCAAAAGCTTAGAAAAGAGATTTGACAAGTAAATACATATGTACATTACAGAGAATAATTTTGTAACCTTATTTTTATCAAAAAATTATATGCATCAGCATTTTGTATTATTGAATAAGTATGATCACACATGCATGCATGCATATACCTACAAATATGTACCTATCAGCTTTAGTTTTACTAACAGATCTCCTCTACTTTGTGGAGAGGCTTTTTTCAGAATCACTCAAAGAATAATTCCTCTGGTAAATGTAAGGCAATCAGGATCACTAAAGTGCTGCTGGGGCAAAAATATGTAAAAGCTTTAAAGAGGTGTCAGAAAGATATGCACATCTTTAACAGAATGACTTCATAATATAGAAAAAGGTGACTTACATCCCTTACATTAGTTTTTGTTAGTTTAACAGCTTCTCATTAATAATCCTTCTGAAATAATATTAGTTTAGTTTTATATTTTACAAATTTACTTTGTCTTTCTTTTGCCTACTCTCTTTCTTCTACCAGATAAATCAAATCTCCTGGTCTTCAGAAGCAATAGTGTTTCTGATGTGCCTTCATCACCTACACTACAGAGACACAACAATGTCAACCAGATGGTCTTTCACAAAATCCGGAATGAGGACTTGATCTTTGTAAGTCCATTAGTTGCTTCTTCCACTGCAGATGGTTGGTTTAATACATACTAAGTTTTAAAAAACTCAGTATATGTTTAAAAGAGCCTTAACAGAGCTAGGAGATTTCGCTGTAATCTTTCACTAAAGTTGTGAGAGAAAAGAATTTTTTTAAAATTTTGCATTAATACAATTAATTGGGTTTTTTAAATAAGTGTCCTTTTGACTGAAGTAGCAGTTGTTTTCTTTACTTCTAGGGATGTCTAATTACATCTTTATAACAGCAACTCCTTCCTGTCTGGTTCTTGCAGCAAGTTATTTTCTGAGATCCTTGAGGAGTCAATATAAAATAAGCAAAGATTTAAGCTGTTTCTGGTACAGTTGCCTATTTGTCCCCTCAATCTGACACTCTAGAGGTGCGCTAGGTGTAAAGATTTACATATGCGTTACTTAGGGTGGATCCTTGAGAGATCTTTTGCAAAACAGGTGGAGATTTCTGATTTTATTTTTTTTTCTCATCTGTATCCTTCCTGTCTTTTAGGAGGAGAGTCTTGGACAGGGCACGTTTACTAAGATCTTCAAAGGTGTAAGGAAAGAAGTGGGAGACTATGGCCAGCTCCATCAAACTGAAGTTCTTTTAAAGGTGCTGGATAAAGTGCATAGAAACTACTCTGAGGTTGGTGTCATTGACTACTATACAACATTTGTCCATGCTATGCTGAACATTACTTTTCTTACAGTAAATTAGTATTTGTTATATGGTAGAGGGTTGTATGTTGAACCAAGCTCATTCTTGGCCATGTGACACTGGGAGGGTGGATTTGAGACTGGCTTTGGGAAGTACATGAATGTACTTTATTTCTCCTCTTCTCACCATCCGTCAGAGAATTCAGAGCTACCCACTGAAAGCCAGAGAACAGTTTCTTTGTGCAATACAAGTACCACAGGGGAGGTGGTATGGCCACAGAATTATCTTTAACAGTAAATTCATTATGTGTATGAGGTATGATAATTTATGTAAAATTAGTTTCTTTTGGTAGACTATCTTCAGTGTTCTGGGGTCATACTGATTCTCCAGTAAAATCAACATTTCACATCAAGTCATAAAATATTGAAGTATTTATGTATGAGAAACACTTGCCATATGTAGAATCATCTGTATTAGACTTAGACTTTTCACTGTTTGAGTGAAGCTGGAGCAAACCTGAAATGCCTTTGTGCAAAAACTGGTAATGTAATTGAGCCCAAGATTGTGTATGTGAGAATTTAATTGTAAAGACTTTAATAAGATGTGGTAATGTTTAATATATTAATATAGTTTTGTATAGCTGTATGATGATATAATTGTATGAAATTCCTAATTAATCTAGCTGTATTTACAGCAAGCCAAGAGAACCAATCCATTGTTTACTGAACTTTTCAATTGCTTAAGACAAATCTGTATGAAAATGTAAGCAAAAAAGGAAAAAAAAAATTCTTTACCTAATATTCAAAAGCAATGGAGGTGTACACTTTGAAAAATTGAAAACAATAAAGAAACTATAACCCATATTTTAATTTTAATAAGCTAATACATTTGCATTCTACAGTTAAGTGAAAATCAGTTGTTAAAAGGACTAAGAGTACAGAAATGCAAATATAGTCACCTGAATGAAAACGTGCTAATTTTGACCTCCTTTTGTTGGGTGAATAGTCAGTACACAAGCAAGTATAATTGGAGATGCCACTGAAGAGAATAAAAAAATTAAAGAAATAAAACCATCTGAAACCTCCCTGACAAGGTTAGCTAAGGTCTTGCAGTAGTGGATGACTGATATACTACTTCTGGTCTTTTAATAATGTGCTATGAAGAAATAAATTGGAAACTGAACATTATGAAAGAATAAATTGGAAACTGAACAGTGTGTCATGAATTTGTCTGATGTTTACTTTACTTAATTAACTGAAATGGAAGAGAAGATTCTTTTTAAAATGTGGAGATATACTTGCCTGCAGAAGATGACTGCTAACCTCTCTGGAATATGGATTATCAGTTAAAAAAAAAACAAACAACAACCAAAACCACCACAAAACCCCACCAAACCTAATACAACCACAAACAATATAAAATATGTTACACAGGATCTTTGCAATGAGGTGGAAGTTGAAATGTTTTTAAAAATGTACGTGGTTTAATAGATTTATTAGAAATCATGCAATGTTTTGGGGGTTTGTTTTCACTGTTTTTTATTCTCTCTCAATCTCTCTCTCTTCTCCCTCAAAGTCCTTCTTTGAGGCAGCAAGTATGATGAGCCAGCTTTCTTACAAACATTTGGTGTTAAATTATGGAGTCTGCGTATGTGGAGAGGAGAGTAAGTAGAAATTAGCTATCTTTTTGTACTAATTTTATACAGCTGTTGTTAGTTTGCCATTGTTTCTGGGTAAAAACGGGAAAAAAAACCAAAACAAAACAACCTGACACACTAGCTGAACACACCCAACACATGTTCACATTGCAGTAGTATTACTACTGAGAACCAGTAATATGATGATAACAAAGAAGATGAAAAAATTGTGTAAATACAATCAGTGTGAATAGTAACCTCTGTAAATGACTCAGTCATGTCTGTTCTATCCGCAAATCTCACTTTTGAAAAGTTTTACTGAATTTCTGAAACTAGCTTTTGAAATGCCAGAAAAATTGCACTTCTACCTTTTATCAACTGTGGTTAGCTAGAAAGGGAAGTGCTTGACTACCCAAGAAAATCTTCATTTACCGTGATCAGAAACTGCCCCCCTTTCCCACGCATGTGCTGACTTTGTGAGCACAAATATGGCTTTGGGGAGTTTGGGTTAGAGATCCCATTCTGAAAACATGAGGTTCCATTATTTCAACAAAACCACTACAAAATATAAACAAAGGTAAAATCTTTGCATTGTCTACAGAAGAAGAATGTGTTTTCAGTTCAGATTACAGCATTGTGACTGTTTGTTAATAAGGTTGGTTTTAAGAACACTTGATATACATTTATAACATCTTGTAATGAAATCTTAATTTTGAACACTAGTAATATGCTTATGTGTGCTATCTTTGAATATGTCCTGCTGAGTCTCACTTCGGCAGTTTTTCCTCTTCATTCAGTCTTTGGGCAGAAATGTCGGTTTGCCCTAAAACCATGTTTTTCTGTGATTAGAAATTTGTAATAAAAGGAAGCATTTTATAAGAACTGTATAAGCATATTATGTAGACAGTTGCCTGCATTGAGAGAAGGAATTTGCAAAAGGTGGGGTGGATTCTGTTTCAGGCGTTGCTTCTCTGAGATTGTAAAAGGCACAGCACCGTGTTTGGCAAAGAACTTGTTATACCAGTTCTTTGCAAAAATGCCCATAAGTGATTTTTCTAGTTTATTCATTGTACCATGCAGAGAGACTACATATAAAATTTCAGGTAGATCAAGTGTATAATTTAAAAAAACAAAACAAAACACCACAACCAAAAAAAAAAAAACCCCACACCAAACCCTAAAGATGTATATGGTTACGTATTTCTCCTTTAAATCACAGTTGCCCTCTATAGGTGGTGCTATTTCTGAAGGCAAGAGACAGACCTATTACAGTTTAGTAAGAGACAGTTACTAAGAAATAGGAAGAAAGGCTGTTATTTTTTCTGTGGAAAACTGCAGCTGAAGGCAAGAATTCAGTCATGCAATTTGAAATTATTGTGTTGATACTGATGAAGACTGTGCAGCACTGTGAAATGGATCTTGTTTCTCGGGTTATTCACTGGATGACTGCATGAAGGCATGTGTCATATATATACACTTTTTTTTAGTGCACAGCACATATTAGTCTGTTTTCAAGAGCAGCATCTTTTGTCAGCAAAGCATATTTTTCAGTAAGAATATAGATTATAAACAACTATGATCTGAATGACTTGACTGACTTGACATTGTTTGACTTACTACATTGATATTTCAGTACACTTCTATGCTTTATCAGAAGTTATGTTATTTATTGTGCCCTTTCAGCAAGGGTGGAAGGCTGCTCACTGGTTTTGTTAAGGTAGAAACCTATTCTGTAAAAAAAGCTATTAAATCTAGTTATTTTGCATTTGAGAAGAAATTAGGTAAACTTCCACACCCTGAAAAAGTATAAAGAACATAGAATATTTGTGGCAATACTCAGATGTCATATAGCTTCAAATTTCAGTTTACTAACAAGGTGTCAAAGAAAGAGATGGGTAGTACTGGAGTAATGAATCTTTTCTGAAATTCCATTATTTGTTGTTGATTTTAATTGTTACTCTTTTTACCATTTTGAATCAGACATCCTTGTACAAGAATATGTAAAATTTGGATCCTTGGACACATATTTGAAAAAGAACAAAAACGTTATCAATATCTTGTGGAAGCTGGAAGTAGCCAAACAGTTGGCATTAGCCATGCATTTTCTCGTAAGTATTCTTTGGGTTTGTTAATGGCCGAATTCAAGTGTTTCAGGCTAATGCATGTAGAATGGCTAAGCTATTACCCTACTTCTTGAAACTCTGGAGGTATTTGAAAACAGGCTGGCTATATACCAGATAATTAGTGGATAGCCAAGGACAGACCTTTGTCTTCCACAAAGTGTAATTGAATTTCCCATTCTTTTTTAATGCTCTATGGTTTAGTGTGAAATAAAACCACATTTCCAGTATTTTATTTTTTTTTCTCTTTCTCCTCAAGGAATCAGTTCTCCCTAGTTTTCCCACTTCAGCTCATGATGCTGAACATAAATTATTTCCTGGTAGTGTTAGTAGTTAAGCACTGGGAGGGGAAAACATTGTACTGTTCAAACTGCTAGTACATTCGTTTTGTGCATTGGGTCCCAACCTTACAGTATATTTAATGCAACATAAAGACCGTTATTCAAGACAAAATATGTGATTAAATGAATCTTCCCTTTAACAGACTTTAAATAGATCATATTGATGGATCGGTATACTTCTGAGTTAATATACATAATGTAGTTTTAAACTTGAAACTTTAGGTAGTTTAAGTAGGTAGTTAAAGTGAATGAAAATTGGCTAGAAACTATAACTCTGAGGAACTGATTAAATGTCTGAGATTTGATCAGCTTAATCGGACTGTTATTTTCTTTGCTGGTTTCCCTCATGCTGTGAAGTATTGGCTTTTAAATACCATAAGATTTTTTTGTCAGTATGTAAAAGATGCATTTCTGTTCATAGGAGGATAAAGGCCTTGTTCATGGAAATGTCTGTGCAAAAAACATCTTGCTTATCAGAGAGGAAGACAGGAAGTCTGGAAACCTTCCATTTATAAAACTAAGTGATCCTGGCATCAGTATTACAGTTTTGCCAAGAGACAGTAAGTCTTTGTCAGCTTTCTTGTTTAATGTTTCTGACTTGAAAACTAAGTTTGATAGGTTTTTTTTTCCTGACCGCTATCTAAGATACTTCTGTTATAGTAAGTTCCTTCATCCATCTGTCACTTTAAAATAATATCTGCAGTCCTAGTCAGCATTTCTGAGTGTATCTTCTTTATCAGCAAATAGCTACAGGAAATAAAGCCACAATTCTCCGTTGTGTGAGGGTTTTTTCCTGTTGTTCTCATTTTCAACTTTTTTCTCACTGGTATTAGTATGCTGTAGTGTACCATGAGTAAGTCTGTTGCATGCAAGAAGCTGCTGGACTTAGTATCCTATTATTGATCAAGATTAAATTGTATTTTATAGCTTGGAGGACCTTTCATAGCTGAAAATAAATGCACTTTTGAAAATGCTGCCCAGCCGTTGAAAATCATCTTCAGTGCATTTCTTGGTGAATACCTGAAGCCACTTGATGATGCTAAAATACTGGATTATCATCTGCAGTTGAGGCTGTTCTAATGCCTTATAAACAGCAAAATTCATTAAATGAAAAGAAATTAAAAGTGTGTGCAAGATTGTTATGCTAATGAAACTGATGTCACCTTACTGTTCTTTACCTAGTCTTTTTAATCATTTTGGAAAAGTGAACACACTTTATACTTGGTAATTTTATACATGCCAATGAAATCATGCATCTAAGAAACTATAGGCAATGCAGGTCAATATTTTCTAATAACCTGTTTAAACTCTCCCTTTTTAAATGAGGAGCCTACCTTAATCTTATGAGATCTCATTTTAAGGACCTCTAAGTCTACATCAGTGCAATACCATCTTTTAACTTGTTACTACAATCAGTATCAAAAGCTTAAAAATCAAATTGTATAAAATTCCTTGTTATGGCGTCCTTTACTGTGCCAGAATGTGCCAACCATTACTTTTTACTCTTTGTCATCTAGTTCCTTTGTGGCAGCTACTATATCTTGGTAACAGTGGGGGAAATACAGAAGTTGGAGCAAAAATACAATGTGGAAATGATGTTAAGGTAGTCTTATAACATTAGGCTCATTTTACAATAAAAGTAATGGTCTTCCATTCTGAGTCATAAATATTATTTTTATATATATTATGTAGCTTTTTTTTTTAGGCAGGAACAAAAACTTGGAAAGGTACTAATAGCACATTACAGAATGAAATACCTATGTGTAATAAAGTGATTTTTACTAAATCAAGTATGTTATAGAATTTTCTGATTTTATTATTCACCTTAACATGATGTTTCTTTTGTGTGATTGCACAGTTCTTCTTGAACGAATACCATGGGTTCCACCTGAATGTATTGAGAATCCCAAACAATTAAGCCTGACGACAGACAAATGGAGTTTTGGTACTACTCTGTGGGAAATCTGCAGTGGAGGAGACAAACCTCTGAGTGCCCTGGATTCTTCAAGAGTAAGTATTACTGGGTCTGCAGGCATAACAGTGTTCTTTGGACACTTCTAATTTAAAACATCTGCTGTTATAACAGTATCAGCATGTAAAGTGATGTGGCCTGTGACCACTGTAGGAAAAGAACACTTTTACTGTCTGATAATGATCAGAAGTGATGACTTCAGGTTTGTCTTTATGTTGTTTGTTTTGATTTTTATGAGGACAAAGTACAGCATTGCTAGAATTCTCTTGTTCGTGTTTCTATCGTTTGTTGCAACAGTGTATCAGTTTAAGCAAAAAGTATTTCTAACAATGTATATGGATTTTAATTGGCATTATTCTAGTAATTCAACATCTTAAATACTGTAAGACTTTGTGTGTTGCAAACAATTCTACTATTTTAGCTAAACCAGAAATGTTAACTTTGTCTCAGTTAGGGGCAGGGGGTGGAGGGGATACATGTTCCGTAAAAATATTATTTCTTATGTATTTGCTTCTTTAGTTGGAAACAAAAAGATTATTTCCTTTGCTATGGTACATAGATTTGTAGTATTATTTTCATAAATGGACTGTTACCTTCTCACAAAGCCTGATCTCAGGTGGTGTAATCAGCTCTTACCATAAGCTCCAAGGTCTACCTAGACCTAGCTGATACATATCTAGTTATTTCAGAAGTTGCCCTCCTCTCCTGTACTAATCCACATTCTTTCATAATATTCACGAAGCTTTTTACAACTGGAGGAGCTCAGCCAGCTCACAGGTGGATAGAATTTTCTGCTGGACCCATCCAGTTGAGGTTTTATGAAATTACCAGCAAAGGAGACACCATTTTTCTCATTATCCTTCTCTATAGTCTTATCTTCCATGAGTAACTGACTGGGAATTTCTGAGCTAATTACTCTAAATTATGCCAGTCTTGCTACATTGTCAGCCTTGGCTTTTGATGTGAATTGGTCAGATGTACATTTGGTGAGATAACAAGTCCAGGTTGAGAACTACATGTTTTGGCTGCTCTGCTGAGAATGTTAAGGCTTCTGCAGCTTTTCATGGTTGTATATTAAAATGGCTTTTATCTATTTACTTCCAGAAACTACAGTTTTATGAAGATAGGCACCAGCTTCCTGCCCCCAACTGGACGGAGCTAGCAAACCTTATAAACAACTGCATGGATTACGAGCCAGATTTCAGACCTTCGTTTAGAGCAATTATACGTGACTTGAATAGTTTATTCACTCCAGGTGAGTCTGTGATACAACAAGAATGCACTAGGCAAAAAGAGCCTTGATTCCTGTCGGTTCATTTTCATATGGTGCCTTCCTTTTTGGTATGTCAACCCATACCCATTCTCCAAAGCCGCCCCAGAAATCTGAGTTCATAAGAACACTATGTTAGTGCTTTTTAGATGTGCTAAAAGAGAACACATTAAACGTTAGCATTATCGTTCAAAGCAGTTTTCTAGTTCGATTAATGTCTATCCCAAACAGTCTAGTCTCTTAACCAAGTGTGCTATGTTTGTGAATGTCTTTTTTTGCTCAATAAAATAGTTTCCTTTCTTTTTTTCCAAGTAGAAGATGCATGTTATCACAAGGCCTTGTGAGGTTTACATTTCTCCCCTCTGCAGTAGTGGAGTTGTTGCACAATAGGAGCTAAATTTGAAATACAATAGGCCTGCAAAAACAAAATTGGGAAATTAAAGCAAGACTTGCTCTGACTTAGGACAAGTTATTTGGCTTTTTTGTAAAACATTAATTTCTATAGAGTATTTTGCAAGGACAAAAAAAGTGGTTGTTCATATTCTACTGAGCTTGGGGTGTGCCAAGCAAAGGCAGAACATGCCATGATTGTAGTTTCTTCATTCTCCTGTTTGCTTTTCTGTGCCTCCTGTTCTCTTTCTCTCTTCCCTTCTTCTTCCTACCCCTCAGATTATGAGCTGTTGACAGAAAGTGACATGTTACCAAATATGAGAATTGGAGCACTTGGATTTTCCGGCGCTTTTGAGGATCGGGACCCAACACAATTTGAAGAAAGACATCTTAAGTTTTTACAGCAGCTTGGCAAGGTAGGATGTTTTGAAATTTTCTAATTACCTAGGAAAGAACTGTCTTTTTTCAGTTATCTTCCAATGATGTCATATACACTATTTACATTGAAACCTCTGTTAGAGAAATTAATAATTTCAGTCATATCTGACCACAACCTGCAGTTCCTTTACATCTTTTTTTAGTAGCACAATATCATTAGATAGAGGAAAGATAGCTGACCTCTACAATGAATCTGGTCACACTGAAAGGCTAAAATCTTTTTCAGTAATGCAGACCTGCATCTGACTTTTTTTTTAATATATGGTATTCATTTAAAAATATTCCAGAGGAGTCTTGCAGACAACTAGTGGGGTTGGGGTTTTTTTGTGCGCACATATTCTGAGAAGTCTGAATATGCAGTCCCTAAATTCAGTAACATCTTTGAGATATATGTAGGCCTTGAATTTTTTAGGTTTTAGAAATCAGCATTTGGTTACTAGTTTTGCAAGTCATTACAGCGTGGCTGTGTGAAAGCATGCCTAGACAGATGACCAAGTGCAGCTGACAGATCTTCACCAAGTACCATTTTTCCAGAATGGTTCCTTGCTGTTCTATGTTTTTTATTGACATGATAGCTACATATTCCTTTGGCTCCAAGTACTAGCGAAAGCAAGCCTAAAAGCAAAGTAGCAGAACTACTTCTATTTGCAGATGGTTCGTTGTTGGCTATAAAAGGTAGCATAGCACAGGGAGAGGAACAGAATGGTAGATGATGACTGCATAAAGGAAGATAAAGAAAATTTAAACAGAGAAAGGGAAGAACATTGAAACAAATGGGGGAAGAACCCCCAAGAAATAAGAGAATTAAGAGCTAAGAGGAAACTAAATGAGGGGGGTTTGCGAGTGCAGGAAAGGAGTATGCCAACTGACAGTTTGGAAGTGCAAGTGGAAATTTGTGAAGAAGGGGGAGAAAATGAATGGACATTGTCCTCCTTTCCTTGTCCTTGTTTATTCTGGTGGTCTTTGCTTCCTTTCATAGAGTGATTCTTACTCTTATGGAACTGTTACCTATGATCCTGCACTCTTTTTCTCTCAGGGAGGTTTTATGGCATTTCAGTTAATTGTGGTCACTTTAATGCTAATAGACTGAGCACTGAGGCAGTATGAGCAAGCACTAAGAAAGAGACAATGTTGTGGACTTGTTTTTAATTCAAGTATTTCCATTTGTGATCTAGGGAAATTTTGGCAGTGTTGAAATGTGTCGATATGACCCACTGCAGGATAATACTGGAGAAGTGGTGGCTGTTAAAAAGCTGCAACACAGCACAGAAGAGCACCTTAGGGATTTTGAAAGAGAAATTGAAATACTTAAATCTCTGCAGCATGATAACATTGTTAAATACAAAGGAGTGTGCTACAGTGCAGGTATGTGCTATGTTGAATATACCTTTAGGTGTACACCTAAGTGTGCATACTGAGAAATTCGGAGAGGTAAGTGTTCATTAAAGTCACTGACTTGTCCTAACTTTACCAGGACTTAGAGAGTACAAATCAAAGGCAGTAGTGTCTCTCATATACTACTTCTCAGTTCAAGGTGGACATTTTATTCAGTCAGCTCACTGCATAATTTGGTTGATCTAGAGAAATCACCATTTTGACTAGTTACCCAGTTTCTTTATTTTAAAGCATAAAAAGAATTTACAGTTAAGTGGGGAAAATGCAACCATTTTGTAACTGTTGTTTTTTGCTCAATGTAATGTCCCAGAATGGATGTTACCAATTCTTGTACAGCCTGTACAATAAAAGACTAGGCAGGAAAAAGCTTCAGAAACTGATGTGTTTGAGTGAATTGTTGATGTTGTTGAAGTTGATGAATGAAAGCATGGGTTCTGCCTAGAATCTTACTGTAGGAAGAAAATTCTTGGGTTCAAAATCAGACTAAGTTTTTAAAGATGGTAAAATTGCTGACCAGTTGATGTCAGTTGCCATTCTAAGTTTCATCTCAGCAATGAGGAGAAATTACATAAACACAGATATACTCATGTGGCACTTCTGCTTTGCCTTAGCAATAGTAGCTAAAGTATTGATGGCATTTTCTGAACAAATGCAGTTAATTAATATATGAAAAATTGCATAGTGATGTACTTATAATAAATCGGTTCTTTGGTATTAAGATTATTTTCTATTACTTTTATTCATAGACATTTATAAATATTTATATTTCAAAACTTGTCATTGGAAATGGCAGAAAAATTAAGTGTGTATTTTGTTGTTGTTGTAAAAGGTCGTAGGAATCTAAGATTAATTATGGAATATTTACCATATGGAAGTTTACGAGATTATCTGCAGAAACACAAGGAGAGGCTGGACCACAAGAAGCTTTTGCTGTATGCGTCTCAGATATGCAAGGTAGGAAATTTCAGATTATTGATATTTTTCAACAAATTTTTGTCTCTTTTAGTCTTGTCTCATTTGTCTCAAAACAACAATCATTGGTTGTTTTGGTGTATCTTCTATAATATTGTTGGGCTGCTAGTACCACATAACCCTAAAAAAAGTAGCAATATATATTCATGTACTCAAGAACTGGACGAACTTTTGAATATCTTAATACAGGATGCTGAGACTGGCCTATCTGCTGACTGAGGCAGAATATACTCCATTTATTTGTGTTTATTTTATAGTTTGCTTAGCTTATATTTCATTCAGAAGGATTAAAACCTCTTTTCTCCCTAATGAGAGCTAAAATAAAATTTTGCAGGAGTTAATATACTCACCAAGGAAAACTGTTAATGACATACTATAACTGATTTTTCAGAACTTGGACACTCAGCTATGAAATCACTATAATGGCATGTATATGTTTAAGAAATTTATTTAAACTGTAAATAATAGTAGCTTATTTAGCAAAAAGATCAAAGGTACAAGATTTCTGTATTAGGAGCTAGAGGCCATAGAAGTGCCCAAAGCTGTAACAAATTATTTGCTAGTTTCAATGGTTGGTACTGAGCATCCTTGATAAAATTCTGAAAAGGGGAGCAAACATCTGATATTTATTGTGACATTTCATTTTTCAGAAGGAGGGCTTGTGCGTACCCTAGTTTTATTCTCTTACTATGCTTTAGAAACAAGAAAGTACTGACACTTCGTATTTCATTGCATGTTCAGTAGTTCAGGGAAAGAAAAAAAAAAAAGGGAGGGCGGGCAAGGGGAAGAGGAAAGGAAAAAATCTCCACGCCCCCACACCCTCAAGGCAGGTACCAGAAATATTCCACAAGGATGTGGAAACAGTAGGTTACTTACTGGGTATTCTTCAGGATATGTAGCCCACAGATATTCTTATGTCTGGTAATTGTGCCCTGCCGCATTCAGAGCAGAGTATTTTCCTTCTGTAATATCCGCAGAAAAGACCTGACAGGAATCAGGCAGGAGAGTCTCTGCCAAAGCCGAGATCACCAGGCATTCAAACTTTTACCTGATGAACAGAGCTTGCTAGTTCCGTGCTTGAAACTGGACTGACTTGGTAAACCTTTTAGCTACTGAACCTAGGCTGTGTACAGAAGGATGCTGCACGCACTTTTAGCAGCTGATCCCACCTATTCATGTGCTTCACTGAAGCAAGGCTAGGTGCGTAGTCTCCAGCAAAAACTCCATGATGGGCAAGCAGTGTGCAATGAGCTTGGAAACCAGAAAATGTTCACAAGTCTGTGGCAAGTGTCCGTCTTTTCACAGAGAGGAAGGATTGAACATGTGACCACCCTCTGATCTGTGTCTCCAAAACAAAAGTAATTCTCCAGTAACAAGCATAAGAAATGATCTCAGTATTATTTCTGCAACTGTTATTATCAGTGCTGGTAAGTCACTGAAAACAATCTTCCTTCAAGCAAAGAGCTGGAAGAGTCTTAGCAGCACCACCTAGGAGGATGGTGACAGTGACTATTTCATAGAATAAGGATGCAACAGGGATTTTTAAACATACAAAGGCTGCAGCAACTTACCTGTTTTATTCTGTGGTCATCTCAGCCTATGACCTGAAGGATTTTAGGGTGCCTACCCTATTCACTGTCATAAGAAGCTGTGAAGCTTGCATATATAAATCCTCCAGCCTTATCTAAAGCTTCATCCAAAGCCTGAAGGAAAAACAGCAGCAACATATCTCAGGACCCTGGTCTCTGAGGCAGAGGTACCTGATATGACTGGAAGGTGGATTTTGGCCTTTGCAGCCAATGCGACTATAGCAGGAAACTTTGGGAAAGGAACTGTATTCAGAAGGTACAAAGAAAAAAGTTCGTAAAGTGTGTGTGTACATACACATATATAAAAGAAGCATTGAAATGTTACAGGTCTTTAGGATGGTGATGAAAAATCAAAATGGCAGATCAAATGACTGCTTCCTAAGTATCAAGCACCAACCAAGAGGAAGGAAGCTAGAATATGCCTTCTGCAGACACTTTAAGTAGGAAAACATCCTGTTTTCATGTCAGAAAGCATGGGTACATACAGTGTGAGAATGTGGGAAGTCCGCATGTAGGACTTGCTCTTAAAGAGGTATCTCTTCTTCACTTCTAAGGGAAGCAAAGTCTAAGAATTACAGCATGTCTTGCACTTTTGTTGCTGTACAACCTGCAAAGCAGAGGTTATATTGATTGCATTAAGATTTCACTCCAGTTTGCACCATTCTGTTACTTCAAAACAATTTAATTAAAAACATAGTGACTATCTAATATTGCAAAAATGGAATCTGAATACTTTTCCTTCTTCAACTGATCACATTTCCCCCTTTCCTTTAGCTACTTTTGCTTCTCTTGTAATGTTTGCTCTTTCTGCTGTACATTTCTGTCACTCTGTTATTTTAGGGTTTTTAATAAAAATCTTTCTCCCTCTGCCTTGCTGCTTTTCTCTCAAATGTATGGGAGAACTAAAGGCATACCCATACCAGGGGATTAAGATGAGTGTGTTTGCTTGCTGTGTTTTGCTTCCTTGCTACTATACTGGGAAAGGGTTCCTGACTTAAAGTTAATATTTTTTGTGCATATCTCATACTGTCAAAAGCATAATTATCAGAAATTACATTTGCTATGGTGATGTTTTTGTAGATGTTAATTAGTGCAGGTGTCATCTAGTGCAGCTTGTGCCATTAGTACAGCTTTTCTGATGGCAAGCAGTAGGACTCTATATTCAACTTTAAAGAACCCCGACAATAGAATGGCACATAAGGAAGTTAACTTCAGCATGCGTCTGATTGTTGGGATGTTCTTTTTTTGCTTTTTTGACCCTGCATTTTGTTAATCCTGGCTGATAGGAGAAGAGGCTAAGAATAAACTTATTTTTCCATGTCTTAATGCTTAAAGTGCTTCAGGTGCCCTTGCTGGAGAGCCCAACTTTAATTATGGAAACATTTGAAATCACATAATTAAACTCAATTCCATTGTTAGAGGAGTGTCACAAGATTATGATTTCCACTTAGAATTTGCATGATTTCAATTAAGTATCTCTCTTAAAACAGGTATTTTCCAGGCTAACAGAAACTCTATCATCAGAGAATCTTTAGGACTGTTTTCAGTACAGTATGTAGTAGTAATAAAAAGTTATAGCATTCACATAGACTAGTTGTATCAGAAGCCCAGGAGTCTCACTTTGAAAAAGCTAGGTTTGGTGGTTTTGAAGATAGCAAGGGACAAGCGGGTAATGAAGAGAATAAGGCATTTTTTAATGGGTTTGGAATGGGATGTGAGTAAACAGCAATGCCACCTAGTGCTGCTTGGAGGTAACTGGAGTCTGAGAGGAAGATGAGACTGGAGTTAAATAGTACAGTCTTCTCATGTGCCCTGGATTGTGTAGCTTAGCCCAAATCTTATTCTCCTTCTATCGGTCTATCACTGGCAAACTGCGTTTGGCCACAGAAAGGAGCTGTAACAACTATCCAGCTACATAATCACCAAACACTTGGCTCTGACAGGTGCTCAGTCTACTTCCCTTCACTTAAGGGAGGTCTCTGCATTTGGAAAAAGTAACTCCTCAGAGAAGACAAATGTGTAAGCACACTGTGGTAACAATCTGTGCTTGGTTTTAACTTTGAGGTTAATTCAGCCCTTTAGGGAAAGTGCAGCTACTTCATGGTAAAAGTAACTCTTTTCCTGTTGTGTTTGTGAACTTTATGCCTAGGGCATGGAGTATCTGGGTACAAAAAGGTATGTTCACCGGGATTTAGCAACAAGAAATATCTTGGTGGAGAATGAGAACAGAGTTAAAATTGGAGATTTTGGATTGACAAAAGTCTTGCCACAAGACAAAGAATACTACAAAGTAAAAGAACCTGGTGAAAGCCCTATATTTTGGTAAGTCTTCTTTTGGTATATGAAATCATGGCATGTTTTCAGTTTTTGCTGTTTCAGACAATTATTTTTGCATATTGTGGAATTTTTAAGTGCAAACTCCAAGTCAATTGCCCAGTGTTGTGAACATGCATGATGTTTGACTTTACAGAACAGCATGTAGAACTTACAGAACTTTTCAACATAATTTCCAAACACACACACCCCCCAAAATTACCAAAATTTGAAAGAAATAGTCTGCAACAGGAAAAATATTCAAAGATAAAAAATCTAAAAGGGCCCATTCTCCAGGATGCTTTCAAAGTTTTGGACCTTTCAGTTCCCTAAACACTAGTTGTTAATCTATTCTAGCTAAGATCTGTTGGATAGACCCTCTGTTGACCAAGTTAAATCCTACAGGCTGTAATTAGCAAGGATGAAGTGCTGGGTTGAGTATTTTGGTTGATGTCTGTATTTGGATGTTGAGCTTCCAGAGAAGGTCTAAGTTAATCTGAAATACAGTAATGCTCCAACAAGCTGCACTTAGCTTGGAAAGGGAAAGAACACTTTGTGTAGCCTGTGGGAGACTGAAGGATTATGAAATGGAAATTGGTAGGCTGTATTCAGAATGCTAAATACATACTTCTGTTCTATAAAGACATACAAATACCTTAGAAAATATGCTGACAGTTAACTGTGATAAAAACCATTTTATGTCCTAATAGCAAAAGAAAATGCCATTCTGCACATGTGATTTTAGACTGCCTTAGGCATGTAAAAATACCATATATGAAGGATAAATAATACAAAATGCCATTTTAGTAGATGTTATTGGGAGTTGTAAAATTCAAGTCCAGAAGTACCTTGGATGCAGTTCAACACTCGCTGGAAGTGATGGAAGGATGCTTACTGGCTATAATTATTTTTCTTTCCAGGCTTTATCATATCAAAATCTTGTTTACTTGCATTACAGATAAGAAAAATATCTACAACTTTGTTGGAAAAAAGACAAACTTGGATATAGTTATCACTAACTGTGTTTTCAATACCAATTAACTATTATTTGCAGAATAGTTACTAGTGAAGGTAGTGGAAGGAAATGAGGACATGCTAATGCCTATGTACAAAGAACACTTATTCGTGAAAAAAGAACCAGTCTCATTGAAAGAAATATCTTCAAAACCAGAAAGGCACATTACACAGAACAATATTCCTTTTACCATGTGTTGCAGGTACGCTCCAGAATCTCTGACAGAAAGCAAATTTTCTGTGGCCTCAGATGTGTGGAGTTTTGGTGTGGTCTTGTATGAACTCTTCACGTATATTGACAAGAGCAAAAGCCCACCAGCTGTAAGTACACAGTTAATGTTTCTCATTTAAATTTCTGAAAATACATAGATTTTTCCTATACATAAATAGGTTGATATTTACTGATCCTTTTCTGGAGATACCTTGGTTCTTATGAGGCAGCATCCAATCAGAAGCAGCAACATGCTAAAGGGTATTAGTATCAAGCCATAAGAAGGAAAGGACATCCAAAAATTAGCTGATAGTCTGTGCAGATCTTATCCGCCCTGTAACTTCTGTTTAAAAATAAATTTAAAATCTCTCATTATAGACTGTTCTTTCTTGTCCTTCGTGTAATCCCAGATGCAACTGTTTCATTGCAATGGACATGTATTTTTAATGCTATTCCAAATCTAACACTGAACCAAACAAACATGTAAACATTAAGTTGATTTAAATAAGGTAACTTAAGGTTATTTTGTTATGTTACCAGAACCCAAGTTAGTAAGTTTTTGAAGTTCAAGAAAGAAAGGGAGTGGCTTTTTGCAGACTGTTGACAGGCACCTTTATAGACAAATTTGCAGGGGATGGAGAAAAATACTACTTGCGCACTTAATAACAGTTCTCCAATTGGAAATGAGATTCACGATCTCCTCTGCAGGCATAACAGGGGAGAGTGGAACCTTCTATATTTACTGGAGCTGTCCTCACCTGTGGCCAGTGTCTCAGTCCTGGCAAATGTAGTTTTTAGAGCTGCACAATGATGATAGGCAAAAATGCTCTTGAAAAATCTATGCATTGACCTCAGTGTACCTCTTAGTAATTCAGTACAGTGAGTAAGCTATCAAGGAAGAACTCTCAAGGCACAGGCATCTCTTCCTGCATAATAACATAAGCATTGCAGACACCTGGAGTTCTTCTTCAGAAGGATTATGGAATGGAAAGTGGTAGAGTAAGTAATGGGTTAGGTGGAATATACTTTGAATAAATCAACTCTGCATGTGCATTCACCACTTTGGTTGGTTATCCTATTGGTATGTATCAAGAAATATTAATTTTACCAATTAGCCAAAGCAGTCTGTTTATCTGACATAGTCTTTGTAATGATACATTGTTTCCCCAACTTTGGCCATTTGCACATTCTACCAACAGTTGTTCCACATTTTCAAGTCAAGGATCATTAAAAAAAAATATGTAGTATTGGAGGAAAAATAATTCCTTTATGTTCTGCTTAGAAATTATTTTCAGTTAATAGTACTTGCTCATTTACTTTTGATCTCTGGCAATATGAGTGAGATGTTAATCTGCTTTTTGGGTTATGTTGATTTTTGGATAGCAAGATTTGTTGAAGCCTTTTTTGCTGACTTTAATTATGCTGCTGTTTCTGGCCTGTAGTTGCTGATTAATCCTGTTTAATCTTATTTTGTAATACAAATTCTTCGTAAGAATATTGCAGCATCCTTTTTTTTTTCCTTTAAAAATTATTTATGAGAGTTGGCCTTCTGTTTCAGGAATTCATGCGCATGATTGGCAATGATAAACAAGGGCAGATGATTGTGTTTCATTTGATAGAGCTTTTGAAGAATAATGGACGACTACCAAGACCAGATGGATGCCCTGATGAGGTTAAGTATTGTATTACTATTTTCTTATAGTCTGAAAGGGTGAGTACCTGGTACATGCAAACCTTGTGTTTCATTCTGCTTAGGTTACTGAAGTATTTATAGAAGTGGAATGGCTGTGCTATTGTTTTATCAGTTGCATGATGAGTGTAATCACATCTCTTTCCTGATTCTTTAGATTGCATTCTCTCAGAAGCTATGACTGATTGCTCTACGGGGGGACTCAGGCTTCTATTTCAAAAACATAAATTTATTAAGGCAACAAGATTAGTACACAGGACTTGTTCCATGGAAGTCCCATATAGAGATTCTTTTTCAAAGCTGTTAACTGTGGATTCTTTTGAAGTCTGTAACATTTAGCAGAAGCATCTTCATATCTATGTGAGACTTTTCACATTTGATTCCAAGGTTTAAAGAACTTATCTTTATTTTCCTTCTCTTGCTCTTCCCTCCTCAAGCATAGGAATACTCATGTTTATCATGTATATTATTCACTGTCACACATTCTTGGCCAAGAGCTACCTGCAGACTTTAGGCACAGTTAAGTATATGAATCAGATTCTGTATGTTCAGGGCCTTCAGATTTGTATTCATGTTCTTCATGGATAGTGAAGTGTATGTATGTAATGCCATCCTCAGAGCACACAAATTTATTCAGTGTTCTTCTGTTTTTTGCTAGTAGTCCAGATGTTTTAAAAAATACAAGACTTAAAAGTAGTATGAAGGTATTCTCTGTTCTTCAAAGCAGGGTGCACTTCAGCTTGAGTCAAACTGGTAGGGCTAGGTAGGTGAATCGGCAGGGAAAGAATGTAAGTAAAATAGTTATACTTTTTAACGTGTATAACTTCCAGCTTAGATCAATTGCTCCATCCCTTTAAAATCAAGCACACTTGGCAGTAAGTCAAGAAATAATCCATTCAAAACTGGAGACAGAGGAGAGAGGTCAGGCTCAAGTGGTCTAGCAGAGAAAGAATGGTACGGGTTGGGCAGGGAAGCCACGGAGGAAGAAATAGCCTATAGAGAATCAAGTGAGCAGTCTCTGAAGTAATCTTTCTTGCAATATATGTATGAGTACAGCAATTGTTAAATTGCAGAGGTTTGGCTTTTTGTAGATAACATGAATGTCACATGTATAAGATAATACATAATCTGTTTTACTGAAACTGTATTCAAACTAACAGAAAGGTTTCAATGTCTGACATTTCTTCAGATATCAAAGTAAGATGGAAATGTGTCTCTTTTGTCAGAAACTGCTTTTCTAATTTTGATCCTGAAAGGCCAGTTGTCAGATCATTAAATCTGCCAGATGTCTGTAGCTTACAAGCTGCTCGAGACTTGGGTCTAAAGCAGCTTGATCAGTGCAGGAGTTTCAGATTTGCTGAAAAATAGGGAACTGATGCTACTTTTTTTCCTGGGAGCTGTTCAGATTGTTCTTAAGCAACCTATAAAAAAATTCTTGGAAGTATGAGAAGTTGGTAATAATGATCTGGGTTAAATTAGTGAGAAGATTACAGGTGAAGACCTTGGCAAGTTGGTTTGTGACCAGGTATCACCTACGTGTTTGGGGAAAGAGAAGACTGTTGCCAAATGCCTGTTGTAATGGAAATCTCTTCCAAAAATCATTTAAATCTACTAGAAGTGGGTTCAGTTTGCACAGTAGCTTTTCTGGTTTATTTCTGATTATATATGAAGAATAATTAAGAATATAACATGCAAATGTGGAGAAGTGCATGTTAACATTGCAGGGGAAGTTTAATTTAGAATTGCTGTCTTTGTAAATCTGATTTTTGGTCAGACTTGTATAGCATTTGTCATTTTAAACATTTTTGAGCTTTCAAAACAATAAGACCAAGCAAGAAGATAAAAACTTCACAAAATAACGTAAGTCTCTTAAGTTTCAAAAACTAGCTGAGTGAATTTCCGTACTAACTTTTTACATAAATCTCCTTTTATAATAAGAGGTTTTGCAGAGCTAACTATCCTCACTTCTCGCTGTCATGGGGATCAAGCAGATAAACTGATTTGTATAGCAAGACTTTAGTCACACTCATGTGCCACTGTTGCTTGGAAGCACAAAGGGAAGTCGGATGTTCTTTTGAACAGTTCAAAGTAACTATTAACTATTTCTAACATCTGTTTACCTACTACCAATTTTCTCTGTCTCTTCTCCAGATTTATGCTATCATGAAAGAATGCTGGAACAATAATGTTACCCAGCGCCCCACCTTTAGGGATCTTGCTCAGCGAGTGGATCATATAAGGGACAACATGGGTGGATGAGAAAACTGTCCTTTCTTCAGAGGATGTGTTGGAATGTAGAACAGAATGTACTTGGTCTGCTGTGTATAATTGACATATGTACACGTGTGCATCTTACTTTTGCTGGAAGTAAAATCTGTGTGGCAAATGTCCTATCTCAATCTGGATACTAAGGAATCCTGCTGGGATTCTTTATCAGGATATATTTGTTGCTATGAGAACATGGTGAACTTCTCAATAGGGAGAGAAATTATTTTTCTATATAAAATAATTTAATATATGGTCAGTCTACAACACCATTATTTGCCTTCCTTGGCAATGCAAAAAAGTAGTGACTTAAAATGTGGTGAGATTAAGAGATGAAGACAGTGTATTTCCTTGCTGAAATGGGGATGATGCACAGAAAAGACTTGTAGAAGTCTTCTCACACTGAGTGTATAGTGACTTGGCACCCTGTTTTGTGTGTTGCACAAGGACTTCTGTTTGTTAATATAGTGTTATATTTTTTCATTGTTGATGCAGAAATATCTTTGTTGTATAACAAAATAGAAGGGGTTATGTAACCCAGAACTTTTTAATGTGTCTGTCTGAATCAGTTACCAGCCAGCAGTATATGCAAAGAGATATAATAGGCTGTGTGATGTAAGTATTCTGAGGGGAAGGGAGCAAATTGTTCTTAATTTGGAGAGCCAGAAAACCTACTCATCCATATGAAAATTTTAATTTAAAATGACAAAGCAAATGTTACCCAGTTTTTCTTACTCTTCTTTTCCCTGAATGAGTACTAGATTCCCTTTACATAATTGAAGATATGGTGATAACAAGTGAAATGAAGCCATTTTATACAAGGCAGTGTCTTTAGTTTGTTTCTGAATATGAAAAAACTAAACTTACTGCTTTTAAATGCTGCTCTTTAATTCTTTCCATCTTTGTAATTTTCATGCAGTCACAAATCTATCTATCAATTGGGAACTTTTTTAAAGCAGAATTAAAAAACTAGAAAATGCCCTCCATTTCACAGTTCCTCACTTTGCTGTTAAGATGATCACCGTATACCTTTCTTCCAGTACACAAAAAAGAATGTTTATGGCCTGGTATCTGATACAGCCAGTCACAACTACATCAAGTCTATTTTGTGATAAAGTGGCCCAGGTTACCTCCTATTTCCTTCTGTGGTAATATCTAACATAAGACTATTTGGAAGGAGGAATTACAAGTGCAATTGCTCCACACTCAGCAGGGGGCAAGTACATGATCCCAGTTACTGAGAACTGGAAGGACATCAGAGCTATCTGAACAGGTAACTTATGCTGTATAATTCAGCTTTTGAAATAAGTCTAACAAATTTATGGACAAGACAGCTCTTCGATTTTGCCTTCAGGCATAAAACTTGGGGATAATCTTATATCTCAAAGCAGTACAGTTGCAGGTTTTGTTTATTCTTAGTTCAAATAATCTTTTTTTTTTTTTTTACTTATTCTTAAGCATTATTGTTTGCAAAGTACAATGCTTGTTCTTCTTGGACTTTTGCTGAGAGAAGTTCAATTAAGGGGATATAAACTTAGCAAACTGACCTGACATCCAGATTTGTATTTAAAATTAAGTGTTCATTTTTTATATTTGTGGCAGTGAGTCAGTGAAATAAAGCAGTTACTTTCACTGTGGGGTGTCCTTAAGATTTGTGCTTAACTACATCCATCTTATCAGAAGTTTAAGTACCTCATCTTTAAAAAAAACCTAAAAAAAAATCCTTACTTAGTGTAACATAGTGCCAGTATAGCAGTTTTGTACCACTATGATGTTTCTCTCCCACAATCACTTATACAGAATTATGATTTTATTATATAGGAGATTGCTAAATAGGGAGGGCAGCATCGGGCCTCTTTCTGCCCATTTCATGTAATATTTCTGTTGGTTTTCTTGCCACCAAGCACTTGCATATATAATTTTTAAAACTAATTTCACAATCAGTTTTTAAGCTGCAAAGAACTTTAAAGTGCTTTGTTCAACCTAACAGCTGTTTTCTCCATTTCTATACATGGCTTTGAAGATTTAAAATTTTGTGCAAAAAATGTCTTTGCATTTGTAATCTGTTGTGTACGTGGGTTTTGTAACAGAAGATAAAGCTTTAAAGCATTGAAACAGCATTTTAGCTGGATAATGTATGCAGAAATTATGTAAAATTTGCAGTGTATGACACTCAGTATCTAACTGGTTTCCAATATATAGTAGACTAAATGTAATTTATGTAAAAATCTCAGGGAAGTTTGTGTAATGCAATGAAGAAATCTTCCAGTCGGCTATTTTTTCAAGTGAATAAAGTCTTTTTCTTGTTCTACTACAGTATGACTGATTACATAGTCTATTTGATTGCATAAATATAATGTTGAACTCAAAGATCATTGTCGTGTGGCATTTTTTTTACTTCAAAACTGTATAATTTTTAGAGAAGGCCATATCTTTACACTGCAGTATAATTTTGTGCTGGTGGTCAAGAACATACAGTCTTTTGTAAAACATCCGTGCAAAGGGCTTCGTCATTCAGGGTGAGTATTCTTACCTGGGCGAATCAGACCAAGTAGTGCTTAGGGCTCTGCAGCATCAATGTTTAGGTCCTAGAGCAGATCAAATGGTTTTCTTAAAAAGCTGTTGAGGATGTAAATGCAGTGATTTTGCTGAATTTATTACTGCCAATTGTTGTAACCTTTTTAAAAAAAAAACAACAACCAACCAAACGAAAAAACCCCCCAGCACTGCATTTTGAAAGCTGCCAGATCTACAGTACCATTGTATAATGCCGTATTTTTACATAGCCCTTGTATTAACAGACTTGATTCTTTGTCATAGAAACTTTCTTAAGTTGGCATTGCATTTGTCCTACTTTAGTGTAATCATTATGCTACCCAAAATGCTGTGATTTTTTCTTTTTTTTAGAAAAAATGCTAGTTTATGCATACATTACTGCTGCTACAGTGTAGAATTAAAACGTTAACTACTGCTTTGCACTTAAATTTGAAGTGAAAGAATTTTTCTGTAAGAGCACAACATATCTTACAGAATCTCTGCAAACAAATATTGTCTAGTATAATATTGGTTTGTTGTCTATCAGTATAAATATGCTAAATTTCAAAATTAGTTTTTAAATATAGTCTGCAACCTTGCAACAGTCATGTAATAAGTCAGAGGAGGAATTTTCAGGAAAAAAAACCCCATATTCTTGTCAAGTCCTAGTACTAATTAAAAGCTTCCATAGTTGAGATAATTGTTACTAAACATGCAGAAGAATATAACTGTAAAGATATGTAAAAATTATTTTAGTCTTTTCCAGAAATTAAGTTTTTTTATTGTGGCATTTAGTTGAGATGTTGACCAACTGCCTTGAAATGTAAGGGAAAGGATGTTACTGTATGAAGAAATTATACTTTTGCGTAAAGAAAGCAAGCTTTTCAGGAATGTATGATCACAAACAGCTGTAGGATAGGGTTCTGAGAGCAAAAGCAGAAGCGTAGAAGAACAAGACAGCTGGGAAAAGGCTGATGTTAAACACTGAAGAATCTTTCTGAAATGTGAAATGCACAATGATTTATAAAAAACTGATGTCTACTGAAAATGCCATACCATGACAAGTGTGTGCTAATGTATTTCTAAACTGTGTGTTGTCTGCCTTAAATCTAAAATACTCACAGAGACCTAACCTGGCTGAAAAATACAAGAGTTACTATACCAAAAGAAACTGCTAAGGGTTGTGCCATGCCAGACAGCAATTTTGAAAAGGTGTTTGGCTAAGAAGTTTTTCTGAATTTTGCTTTTTGAACAAGAGGTTTACAATACCTTATATTAAAGTAGAAGAAGTCCCTTTAGGGAGGGGGCGAGGGGAAGACACCTGCTACTTACGGTTGAACTGCAAACATTTGAACACATGGTTTATTAAAGAGAACGTGAAAGGGATATTTTTTTAGAAGACTGTATATCAATACATGAAACTTAACTGTGTGTTTGGATAGTGAACATAAAATAACTAAATACAATGAATGGCACATGCCTGCCAAGATTTTCTTTTATATAATGCCTAAAATTAGTTGCTGGTGTTTAAATCGCTACTGAAGAGGGCTGGTCTGTCTAAAGGGGTAGAATACAGCACATAGAACTTGGTGGCCTTCCCAGAGTAGCCGTACATAGTGTTTATCTTTTGGAAGGAACTTACGTGTACCAAAGTAAAGGTTGCGTGGTATATTGGGTGCTACCTAACAATAAGACTGGGTTATTTTAAATTTTTTAAGTTTTCATTAAGCTAATTATTTTGGAATGAAGAAGCACTTCCCTTTACAGTCAGTATTTAGAGAGAAGCAAGTGTGTAGGAGAGAGCCCACCCACAGATTGCCTGTTACTGGACTGCAGTTCTTTAGAATTTCTAACACAAACTCTTATGAAACCCCTTTTTGATTTGCATTACTTTGTTGTCTTTTCATATGACTCTGCTGTAAGTACAGGACAATTACCACCACTTACCTTGAACAGACTTGAAAGCTGCTGTTAAATTTTGAGTACAATGGCAAAATGGAAAGTATGCCTATAAATACAAGCATGCAAATATATACTTAAGCTACTCTACTGTGGTGGAAGTAAAAATTAAGCTAGTTCAGTTAGCCTTCCTACACATGAATGGCAGCTTATTCTCAGAACAGATTGAAGATTTTATTTTTTTTATGTGACAAAATGCCTTCCCAATGAAGTTTAAGGGTGGTTATAGGTAGTGTTCCTGCTGTTCCTCCCAGCACCTACTGATGTAATTGGGGATCTTTAATTGTTTCAGAGAACAAATTTATGGGAAAATGGAAAAGTTTGAAGAAGAAAATACTGTAGGAGATGCAATGTCAGGAAGCATGTTGTCCCCATGTCGTAAAGTATGGAACAATGTAGCCTTCAGTTCATTTTCATGTTATGCAAGTGTGATGTTCTGCTTGTACTTTGTGATAAACATTCATAGTGGTTTTAATGAATTCTGAAATTCAGGTTTAGAAACCTGCCAAACTGCAGTCAAAGTGAAACATTCTTTGTGGATAGTGCTAAAGAAATAAATATGAGTGTCCAGTAATTCCAAAGATTGCCCCAAAATATTGTGTCATAACTTCAGGAAGGCATTTAAAAGAAAAAACAAATAGAAACTAATTGTGTTAATTGTATAAAACAACCAACACAGTAGATACTAATTCAGATATTTGTCTTAGAGTACTGAAATGCAGACAGATGAATAGATATTCTCATTATGCCAATCACTAGAACAAGGTTATAACAAAGTAATACTAATAAAAGTAGAAGAACAAGATAAAGCTTAAAAATGTCTCAAGTGACTAATTATTCTGAGCAATGCAGAAACATCCAAGAGTGGAGACAATTCAAGAACCTTTAACTAAATTAATACTGCAGCACAGCAAGTATTGAGTTCTGATGAACTGTATTGTGTTGGGTTTTTTTTGTGGTTTGGTTTTTTTAGGAAATGAGAAAAACTGAATGACATCCTAAACTGATTTATTACCTTAAACTTCAAGACTGCAATAGCTAATTTGCTCTCTGTTTTTCTGTGTATTGAGTTGCATTTTCCATATGGCGCTGTGCCATAAAGCTTCAGCTCATTGAAGAATATCAGTCCAAAAAACCAAAGCAGCTCATGTGTAAAAACATCTGTGCATCACTTGTTTACTCTAAGTATGTTTCCCTTTCATGTTATGAAGATGTGAAACTTCTAGTGAACTTATAAAAAAGAAGCTTGCATCCATATAAGCTTACTAAAAAGTCAAATAGTGGTCTCTGCAACAAAGTAGGATCACTACTGAAAGTCTGGGTTGTAATGGAGCTGTTATTTTAGGATCCAATTTTGACATTTGCATTCTGCCCATCTTACCTGAGACTTGATTTTTATTTTTTTTCTATCAAGCCACCTTCCTCTGAATTACACTATACTGAAGATTTAACTCAGCGAAATTCTTCAGCCAATGCAACTATTCCATTTGTCGTTTATTCTATGAAAAAACCCTGAGCACTCTGACAGGTTTGAAACTCTGTATGGTAGTATGTCCTGTTCTGGATTTTAAACCAGATTAAGGTTTTGCTTGAGAAGGTAAGTGCATGCACACATTGAGTTGCCTTACATTTTCCAGAGTTTCTCATCTGCTTCACTACTCTGTGCACCTGTGCAGCATTTCCACCACCACCACCCCCCTGCACTGCTGCACAGAAGCTGGCAGGACGCTCTGTGTGGGAAGTCCTCATGATGGCAGAAATTCCGGTTGTCACAGCAGGCAAAACAAGAGCTTGCATGCTTCAGTGGGGTTGTCGGCGGGAGTTAGCATACTTAGTAATCCTGGTTCACAGTAGTTGCTGTTAAGGCCAATGTGCTTGCAGATCCCAAGGCACATGCAGACTGGAGCTCTGGAAGCAAGGCTTGCTTGCTCTGTTGGGCACAGCTGGAGGTACAAGGGGAGGAAGATCCCCAGGTCTCTAAGCAGCTGTGTGACAACCAAGCACTTGCAAGGGCATTGTGTAGGGGACCTTTATTGTGAGGCCTTTGCAAGCCCTGGGATCACCCCTTCTGGACTGCATCCTTTTGTACCATGGCTGTGGTGAAGATTGTGGCTGGTGGCATAGATAAGTCATTTTCTGTAACGCCATCATTAAAAAAAAAAAAAAGATGAACTAATTGGGCTAGGGAACATCAGCAAAAGCTACAGAAAGCATATCTGAGCCTCTAATCCAAACGTGCAGATTGCTGGAGCATGAACTAGAGTTCAGGAGTGTGAGATTGTGTTTAGAACATTAATACACAGTTTGAATGGATAGCTAGAATTGAGCTTACCTACTTTTTACATCCATACTCTGGACTAATATTTTCTTAGCAGAAGAAATGAGTAGTAAATAGAAAGAATGGTATCCAATATGTAAAGGTCTTTATGAGATGCAACTTAAATTTAAAATCTGTGGAGAAGAACTAAATAAAGAATACCAGTTGCATGTCAGCAGGGTACCACATATGCCCTTCATTTCTCAGGACTAAGCAAGATTTTATTACTTTGCTGTAAAGTGTATAACTCAAAGGCTACAAGGAAGTTGATAGCGGGATATCACGGCCCCTTTGCAAAAGCTTTTGGGACATCCCATCTAGAAAGCCTCTGGGCAGCCATACTGTTACAGGAGCAATATGATCTGGAAGACAGAGACGACCCTAAAGGAGCTTTAACCTCCTCTGTTGGTACTGTTTCAGCATCTCTCACTAGTGTGCTCGGTTGGTAAGTGTACAAAGATTTGGGGCAGGCCAACCAGGATTGCAGCTGTGCTGGCAAAGGTGAAGCCTGATTTTAGGTTGGGAGGAGAGCAGTGCATGAGCACGCCGTGCTGCGATCCAGCACAGAGGCACGTGGAAAGGAATGTGGAAGTCCAGCACCACACAGAGGCAGGATGTGGCTGAGGTGAAGCTGCTTCATATTGGAACCGAGCTGCCACTTAAAAGCCCTACAGTGAGGTGGGTGGGAAGGTGTGAAGTGGTCCCCTGGGCTTAACTCTGCTGGCACATGGGGATGATAATTGGGGCTGGTCTCAGGTGATTGTATATGAGTGTGTGAGAAGAGTCACTGAAAAGCTTGCCCCATGCTTGGTTTGCTTAACACATTAAATGGCTGGATATTACCTACCGCCACCCTAACAGAAGTATACTGTTATTTCAGTGCCTGTTTTCCATTACCAACCTCATCCACCAAGCCAGACCCATCAGGTGCCATGTTGGAAGATGAACACCTCCCTGGCATTGAATCGGACTTTGCCATCTGAAATGGCCACCAAGCCACTCACTGATAAAAGGTTTTGGGGCATGAACAAAAGCCACAGGAGTGCATAGGCATTTAAGAAATAGGAATGGCTGTGACACTGAGATGGCTTTAAAACTAAGATTCAACAAAGAAGCAATTTTAAGGATTTTAAGTTTAGAATGAAAACTCTTAACAATCTTTTATACCTTTCCCTTAGGCATCTAGGCAAAACTTTTGGATCTCTCTAAAACACCTTTTCATTCAAATTATCATCTTTACCTTGCTTTCTTTTGTCTTTATTTTCAGATTTTCAAATTGCATGGTTGAACAGAGAGTAAGATGTCAAGCGTACTCTGCTTGCATTACAAATGATTGAATGAAAAAAAATTTTCAGTCTTGGGTCTTGAACTGTGCATGTGTTGAGATAAATCTGATTATACACACAAAAGATTTCAAAGAATTTGTTTCTTTGTAATAATGAGCAATAATACAAATGTAATAACGTCAGATGACTTCAATAAATATGCCTGCCACCTTGTAAAAGACTCTCAGAAGAACTGGAAATGTGAGGAGAAGCAACAGCCGTATTAAGTATCCCAGAATAAAAAAAGGATATTATTGCAAAGTTTTATCAGAATTGCTGCAAGTCAGTCCACCTAAACAAGGATAGCAGAAAAATCCTGTTCCAAGTTCAAAGTGTGTGATCTGTATATATTTTAGGTACGTACAATCAATTGTAGCTGGGTGGTGTGTGATTGAATGCTGCACGGTGAGAGAAAATCAACATCGTATTTCATTCCCTTTCTAATACAGCTACCATCATATTACTGATTTCTTAAAAAAGAAAAAAAAAAAGCCTACAAATGTAATAGCTGTTAATGATTTTGCTTTGCCACTATAATCGTCTACTGTTTTACTGAATGTAGGCAACTCACTTTAATTTTAGTCTTTATATATGCCTAACAATTTTTTATAAAGCATTTTATAAAACTTTATTAAGAAATTAAATATTTACAGAACAGATATTTAAATCAAATATAACTGAGTATATAGCGCAAGTGCATTGCAATTCATTTTAAATTGCAGTAATTTCCCCCCAAGAACTCCAGTTAGCAATCATCTAGTGTATTACTGAGTACATCTAACTTGAATGATGAAACCACAAAAGCTAAACAATTACATCAGGAGGAGCTGAGAAGAATGGCTATTAAATGTGGATGGTAGGTGTGTTGCCTGAGCTACAGCTGATTGAGCTCTAATCAGATCAATGGGCTTTTCTAACTATGTTGTTAAAAACTGACTGTCAGGTCAGTATTAGAAGTGGCTTCTCCTCAGAAATACTGATGTATCAATTAAAAAGATAAATCAAACTTAACATCTAGTCCATGTATAGCAGCTTCTGTATGGGAAGTGTGGAGCTTACAAATAAGCACATGTAAGTTCTTACCTCTTACCTCTGAATGGACCTCTGAAAAGAGCCTGAATAAAATTTAAAGTTAAATCTAAGCTTGGCTTCAGCCTTCAACAGAAGAGCATCTGACATCAGGACACAAATCCCTCTCTTCACTTAGCCAAAGATATTGCTCTTTAAAAGGGTGCTTTAATAGCTAGCAAATGAAGAGGGGGGGAAAGGGTTCAGATGCCTAAAGAATTTCTCCATTAAGGACTGAACAGGTTGAAATCCCACACAAACTGAATTCCTAAATGAGGGAGAAGACAGGAAAGTGTAGCAAATCTGTCAGAAATCACAGAAGATTCCCAAGGTGAGAGAATACCAAATTCCTTAGATGTGAGGACTGTCAAGTGGATTTTAAAGTAACTGACCTAAGTATATAAAGTTATAGTCTAGGCTGATGGACAGGGAGACTGAATCAGGTGATCACAATGAAATCCTTTTATCATACCACTTACTAAGTACCCTGAATTTATAGTTTTCTGCTGTTTATAAAGAAGTCATAATTATGAGATCCTGTAAAACAGACTAGGCATTTTTATATCTCTGCAGATCTTCTCTCCTGCCATACTGAAGTTACTCTTCATAGATACGTATCCAATATGCAGTGAGGATCCCACAACCTCTATGGTGTCCTGGTTTCAGCTAGGATAGAGTTAATTTTCACAGGGAGCCGGGACAGGACACTGCCAGGACGGGCGACCCAAACTAACCAAAGGGGTATTCCATACCATATGACGTCATGCTCACCATGCGGCTCGGTGTGGCTCTGGGACAGTCTGAGTGTGGGCTGAGCGTCCGGTCTGTTGGTAAATTGCCTTGTGGTATCCCCCATTGGGTATATTCCGTTATAAGTGCTGCTGTTGTTATGTCCCTCCCCCTTTGCTGTCCCAGTAACCTGCCCTTATCCCAACCCATGGGGTTTGCCTTTGTCTTCCCATTCTCCTCCCCGTCCCGCTGCGGGGGGTGGTGGGTGAGAAAGTGGTGCCTGGTGCTCAGCTGCCAGCTGGGGCTGAACCACGACATATACCAGTCTATTTCAGTGACTACTTTTTATGGCTCTTAAAAAGCCTTTTCTGATTCTAAAATACATTTCTGTACTCTAAACACATTGCTCTTTGTCCTACACTGGTTGTATAACATTTCTTTCTTCATCTTCAGTGCTACCTTTACATAGCTGAAGACTTCTGCAAGTTCTTGCCTGAGACTTTGCTCTGTAAAAAACAATTGCCATTTCTATTTTCTTTCTTTATAAGCCATATTTTCTATATCTTTGATAGTTCTTGTAACTATTTTAAAGACTTCCTCCTTCCTGAATTGTGATGTCCAAAACTGGGCATGGTACTGTGGACCTTATTTGTTCCCAGGAGAAGAAATATTTCACGTATCGTACAGTTAGCATTCTTATTTATGTATCATGGTACGATGTCACCTGTTTTAATAATATGATATTGTTATTTCATTCTGTGATCATGTACAACCCCAGATTCTTCTGCATAGCCAGACATCCCTTGTACTTATGCTTTTGATTATTCCTAAATATAGGAAATAATTTCCCTAACTTTTGAGAATCAGTCTGAACTCTTCCAACATAATTCCAATCCCTTTCTCCTTAATGCCACCTGCAAATTCCTCTGCATCTTTTCTCTAGTTCTTTTTGCATCTTTACTGTCTCTCTTCCTTCATGTAAGCAATTAATGAAAAATGTCAAATAGTACTAGACCAAAGAGAGGATGCTCTGAACTCAGTTTGGTCTGTTTCTCCTCCTTGACAGCACACCTTTCATAAATGGCTTCAACACCATACTAAGAGGTCTGGCAGTGCTCCTCTTACTATTAGTTGAGTTCAACTTGAGTTACCCTGGATTATTTGCAAGGATTATCAGTTTTGATGCCAAGATATATAATATCTTGCCTAACCACAAGATGTGACAATATTTTTTTTTAAATCCATTATGGTTGTTGTTTATCATCTTCTAAGACCTGAATATTTTTTTGACTGTTTGCTACATTACCTCTTGCCCCCTGAATTACAGTCAGACTGACTGATCTGTAATTCTCTGTCCACTTTTTAAATAGAGTTTATATATGTTTTTCCTACCACCTGAAAGCTCTCTTGTCCTCTTTGAATTCCCACAGGTAGCTATCAGTGATTCTGCAGTCTCAGCCTGGGGGATGCAAGCACCCAGCTTAACAAGCCCACGCTGAATCATTTTTTCCTTAGCTGTGATGGATACAGTTGACCCCCGCTGGACTTTGGTTCAGGCTGAGTAAGGAGCAACAAACGTCACGTCCTGTGGTGAACTGGTGAGCCGGAAAGCTCCTGGGTCACCTACAAAGGAGTGAAGGTGTCTTGAAAAAACATTTCAAAAGGTGGTTTTGAAACCCAGAAGATGCAAATAACCCATGTACAGCACAAGATACCAGAACTAAAATGAAGCTATATCTGTCTTGTCTATACTATTCACACTATAAATATTACCATCAGGATGGGCCCGGTTGGAGCTCTCCCTGAGTTGCAGCTGGGCTGCACACCTGGGCTGCACCCCTTGAGCAGGGACACCTCTCATGGTTTGAGATTCCTCACCCGAGACCAAGAGAGCCTTCCTTAGGCAGATAGGTCCCTTACCCATGACAGATCCCTGGTAAATAACTGATAGCATGCTGAATTTATACTAAAGAAACATTACTAATCCATGTAGCTACTCAATATTATTATAAACATTATATAGATAATTCCATTAGGCATAAACTCTTGTCCAAGTCTGAGACTAAGATTGGACCTTGCCACACCTAGGGTCCGTAAGGAGTTTAGAAAACAAAGGGGTCCTCTCTGAACCTTGTGACTCAACAGGAGGGTCTTCCCTACTCTTTGTGTCTCCAGTCTCTGTGTGACTCATTCTAACTCAAGTCTAACTCAATGTTCCTTTGTATATTTCCTCCATGAAATAATTAATAAGGTAAACTTTGCCATAAAACTTATCAAACCTTGGCAAACCACTGTTACACTTTGTTAAAGTCCATCAAATTTATTGAACTATGTCAAATTATTATTTTGCCTCAATAAAACCTATTGCTGCTTCTCTCTTTTGAGTGAGGTGCATTCCACTCAACTGTGACATTAGCCTAGTCTCAATTCTCAGCCCACGATCACTGGTGCAGTTGTGCTAGTCAATTGCACTTGGTAATCTCAGTAAACACTGGAGTGTGGGGGGAGGTATTAGATACTTTTTTCTTTTCCCTCCTATGTCATGATGTGTTTAAATGCTCCTCTCTTTTCTAAAAAGAATGACTATATCATGGTCACTCTTTCTTATGATGCCCACTGTGTCCACATTCTCAGCTAGAGCTTTTGTAGTGGTTGTAATTAAATAGCACATTCCCTTCCAGTTGCTTTATCCGTCTTCTGCAGAGTGTTTCAGCACCTTTCCAGAATTTTCTGGGTAGTCTGTGTCCTTCTGTATTGCCTTTTCAGCAAAATGATAATTGAAATTTCCCATTAGTACGAAGTTTTTATGCTTTTGATAAAAGTCCTTTGGTCACCCAGCAAAAGACTCATTAGCTTCTTTATTTACAGCCTACTGTAGTCCAATACATGACAGCAATATTACTTTTACTCAGAAATGTTTAGTCACTCTAACCTCAGACAGCCCTTCTGGACTAAACAATAAGCATACATATCCTTGAAACAGCCTTTTAATCTTAGCTGTCTTTCCTGAACAGACCATACTTGTCTGTATGAACTATTCAACTAAATCTCTATCATGCCAATTAAGACATGAGTTTGAATGTAATTTAAGACATCTAACCATTCCTGTTTCCTATCTTCTTGCATTTCTAATAAACTAATTATAGTGTGTATGTGTGTATATATGCTAATTATCTATTAGCATATAATGAATATATATTTGTATATAACAAACTAAAATGTTTCTGCTTACTTGTCTCAATACCAGATCAGGAAAGTACTACTTTCCACATTTAAGTCTTTATACTGATTGCTGTCTCGTATGTGACTCCTCGGTTTGTATCCTTTCTGCATCCAGTCCGAGCTGCACTCCTGCAGGGGAAATCCCAGGGGTGCTCTTGCCTGAGTAAAGTTTTGGACACGCTTGGAACCACAGTGAGAGGAAAAAAAGCTTGATTGTGCTTGAAGGTCAATTTACAAAGCTGTAATTACTTGAGAGTCTTGCAAAAGGAGAGTCTGAGGGGGACAGCAAAAAAACTGGAACGTGTGCTTCCTCACATAAATTTTGGAAAGATTCCCAGGAATTGCAGGGTGGTCTAAAAATCCTTGAAAAGAGGACATGTGAACCTTAAAGGATGAGGTTCCATTTAATAAAAAGTCCTCTCCAAGATGAGTGGATCTCTTTGAAGACATCTGCACTCCACGTTTCTAAGAGGCAATGCAGGTGAACAGCTGAGGGGATAGACAGGAAGGTGGATCAGCACACTGCAGTGCTGGGCTGGAAGTCATCTAAGTTCCCAAAAGCAAAGCTGAGAATGCTTCTCTTATACCAAAAGTGGATGACCCTGCGGAAGTTAAACAAAATTGGATGGGCAAAGATGGTTGTTTGCTGAACAACTGGAGCAATACAGAAGACTATGCCTTCTTCCAGAAAAGGAGCCAACAGCTGAGGTGTTTGCTCCCCAGATACAGAAAAGCTGTGCGATGAAAAAATTCATTCCACATCTGATAAGGTTAAAAAAAAAAAAAAAAAAAGAAAAAGGCAATACACATCTACTCCAATAACTCAGAAATCTACCTTGTTTTTTCCCCTGTATGGTTTAAACAACTGGCAAAGTAAGCAACTAGGCCTACTAGGCCTAGACATAGCAGGGACCCGTATCCTCTAAGACTCTGGGATTTGTTAGGTAGCTCGCCATAGCACATTTAGCATTCTGTGTATGGTCAAGCTTGCACCTTATCATCATTTGAGGTAGTTGGCTCTAGCTATATCACAATCTTCACGTTGCTTAGTGCTTTAGATGAAGAGTTCTGTCAGGTTTTAAAGAAGGCAATAGCAGGGAGTAGAGCTGGAAAACCTATTGTATATACTGCTGTGTATTATTCCCATATCTCTGGGCATAGTTCAAGGAGTTTATAGTCAGACCTGAATCAGACCACACCCACAGTGAAAAAAAATTCCCAAACTGTCCAGAATAATAAACTCTTACAGACACAAATAGCAGTGCCACATGTGAATGTGCTGATGTATCATTTTCTACTCACAAACTCAAAAGTAACTGTTCAGAAAATGGCTCACGCCTCTTAAAATATCACCCAGAAACTGGACACCTTATTTGGGTTAAGCCTACATCAGTGGGACTTCAACTTCTGTAAGCAGCAAGTTGCTAAAACATTGCTTTTCTCAATAGCTAATTGCTCTGTGAATTAATTGGGGGGTGGGTGGGGGATCTTGCAAAAAAGTGTATGTTTCTGAACAATTGTGATGGTAAGCATAGTGTGTCACTTTGAACTGCTGCCCTCATGTTTACACTGCTATACCCTTACAGCCCCAGTCCCAGAGGGGCTTTCAGCACAGACAACGTCCGTTTGGTCTGCTGTTTGGATCAATGTGCCAATTCAGTAACTATTTTACATTTTAAGCTGTCTACTCCAAAACATGTTTGCTTCCCCCATGTGTCTAGGCAGACATGTCATTTTATGTAAAAGGTTTGCTTCTGCCCTCAAAAAAAGTGTGTTTGGACACTGAGTCATGTGAGCAGAAGCAGATTGCATCCTCTAGACTGTTGCAATCGAGTGACACATAATTGTCACCTTTGGCTACATTGCAAAGAAACAGTTATAAAATATGACCTACCCACACAGAAAACTGGAGAGGGCTTTAAAAACCCTACTTGCTTTAAAACAAAGAAAATCTTTGCACACTTTCATGTATACTCAGATGCAAATCCTTACTGTAAAATACAGACTGAATTTCAGTCTATGCTGTGTATTTGTGTCATGGCTGACCTCCTAAAGCTGTTACAGACTATGACAAAGGCCTATTAAGAAACCAGATGAAAATACAGATTTCACCATTTCTTTGGGTTATGCATACTGATGTATCTTGACTCATACCTCTGAAAAATGCCTATGTCAGATAAAGACTGATACTCCTGTTTATAATTCTGTCTCAGCATGAAACAGTTCATTTTGAACACTAATGTCCACTTAAACTATTTGTAGTTTTACCAACAGATTACGTCTAACCTGGCAAGTTACAACTCCCGATTGTTCTGTTCAAGGCTTAAGCTCTCAAATGTAAAGTTTTAACTACATCTTTTTTTCACTCAGGCTATAAGAAAGCCTGGTCACTATATATGCAAGCTGCGTGCCTGGACAGACCAGTGCTACTGGAAGCAGAATAAACACCATATTTCTTCTTAAAAGCTTGGCAGAAACTTTTCTAGCAAAATGAACAATGCATACAGGCTAATTTTCAGTTTCATCAAGCATGGCATTTTCACATTTTTTCTTTTTCTTAGGGATTCTGTGTACCATTTAGTCTTTGCCTGACTAACTCCGAAAGCCCTGGATGCTACTTGAAAATAAGGAAAACTTCCCCTCAAACTTCTCCTGTATTCTTCTAGGAAATCCTGATCTGAACGAAGAGTTGCCATACCCCTAACTATTTGTGAGGTGAAGTTGCTGGAAGCTAAGCTACAGAAGTTTAGCCAGCCTGTTGCAAAGAAAACTGTAGCAGAACTTTAGAGAGTTACCTTCTCCACTCCAGAGTAACAAAAAGCTCCTTACACTCGCTACAACAATGGTGTAGGAAAAGATAACTCTTTCTTGCTAAATGTTATTGTTACAATGATGGAAGAGGTGGTGCTTTTCAGCTGGAAGATGACAGCATTCATAGCGAATGCTTATTCTGCCCAATCTCTACTGAATAAAATTAATGTTTTAAAAAATTAAAAAGGATTAATAAATGCCTAATTGCTGGAATAACAATAATCTCTTAGGAAAAGGGATTAGGAAGTGATGCAATAATTTCACTAAGCAGTAGTTCAATCAAAGAACATTTTTCAAAAGACAATTTGAAGAATGAAGCACCATCAGCTAAAGGCAACAACTATGAAGCTAAGCAATGATATATACTCTGAGCCAACTACTGCTACAAAGCTAAGTTATCATAAGCATCATAAAGGCCAGAAAAAAAAAAAACAAACCCAAAACCCCCAAGCCATCAACAACATAACTAGAAATACAACTTGTTATAGCTGAGAAAAATGGCCAGGAAGGCAAAAATCTTAGTAACTACAAGGATTAAATTATCCATTTATAAATACAGTAGCAATTAGCAACTCAGAAATACACCTGAAGTAGTGTAGACCAGCATATGGTAAGTACACACAGGAAGGTCCCTGAGTGTCTGTAGAGTAAGTTACTTGAAGCACATCCAACACTCTCTATTTACCACTAGTAGGAAAAAAAGTGGGGAAGGTAAACAAGGAATAATTAAAATGTAAATACTTTGTCCACTAACTATTTAAGCCTATCTGTGGATATGAAGAAATATTTAGGCTGCAAGCGCTGTATTGTGGTAGTCTCTAGAAGGACAATATTGCATAAAACAATTCTGCAATTACAAGGAAATGGGAAAAGTGTGTTCAAAATAATCAGCAAGCTCAGTCAGTGTTGAGTGGAGTTTCAGCTGGCAAAATATCCTTTCTGTACAGCTTTGTACCATGAATCTCATTATAAGATGTTGGATTGTTGGATGTTCTTTCTGTCAACAGAGAAAGAACAATTCGGTAACACTTAATATAATTACACTTTAATGAAACATTGAAGTTCTTTCTAAAGTGTTACGAAGATACAATACATTTGTAATGTGTAAAAGTGTAAAGGCTCAACATTAAAATGAAAAGACTTAGTAAAAATACAGATTAAAAGCTACTGCAGCAAAACAAAGTCATTACAAGTACACTTGTGTATTTTTTTTTTTTTTTTTTAAAGAAAACCAGCAGTATTGACTGGAACGTACAGACAAAATAAAATACAGTGAGAATTTTCTTCCTCCGTACAGTATTCAATCAAGTAGCACTGCAACAAACATTGATTTCATGCATAAGCGTGGAGAGGATTTTAAACTCTGCATATAGTACTAATTTCAGCTTTTGTACAGCCCCATTTGCAACACATTCCTGCCAAACCCAAAGATTCCCGTTTTCTTCTGGGATACCTGGCCCAAAGATAACTGTTTGATCCCATGGGGTTTGCAATTTCTGTTCCTCCCCTGTCCTTCTGAACAGCTTCATCTATCTGGCGAACAAGTTCTTTGAAGTCGTCTGCCACAGGCACATAATCATTATAGTCATTTAAACTATTCAAGTCCTTAAATGTCTCCCATCCAAGAAATGGGCTGCTTCTCTGCAGCTGCTCCACTTCAGGACCCAAAAGTGATTGCAGCTTGAGGTTTCCCAGTAGTTTGATACTTGCTGTTCGTGCAGGATCTGTTTAAAGACAAGACTTTTTTTAAGTTCAGGCTATAGTAGTGTCAAAAGGAGCACGTGGGTCTAAGAAATAGCAATAAAAAAAACATTCAGTTAGAAATAAGCAAAGCACTGTTATCTAGAACCGTCAGTACTGCAGTCTCTGCTGCATGACTTAGTTATAGCTTACTTTTAGGGGAATCTTTATTTTTTAAAGGCTATCCTGCCTGCTAGACATGGAGAGTACATGGTTACAATCATGACTGAGGTATAGACATCCTATCATAACTGCAGTATTACTGATATAGAAGTCTCAATATTTCTATTAAATCAAACTTTTGTTGTAAAGACACATATCCAGAAACCACATAGAGCTACGTCATGTGGCTCATGAATTAGATTAGACTGTTCCTCTCCCATTCCCAATCACACAAACTAGCATCATATGAAGAACAAATATAGGGAGGACTAAATAAACAAATATTTGTATGTAAACTGCTTCTTAGAGACTGCATTTTTCTATAGGTATTTTCAGCCAATGCTTTCCACTCATTTCTTCCTGGAAGCCTCTGCTAGGCCTTGAGAAAAGAATTTACTCATAAGCACACTTTGTCTCACTGACTGGAGTGTTCTCAAAAATCTAGCTCTACTTCTTTTCACCTCACACTGTTTCTCTTGATTTTACTTCTGCAAGGCAAGTGGCATTGCTTACTTCAGCTAATGTGAAGAAAAACAGCTCCTTCAATTCTTAAGTTTAAAAAAAATCCCAAATAGGTGCTTGTCTTGTGGTCTTAATGCTGTTAATAAGGTTTTTGTTTCAGAAAGCTGAAAGATCACAAGAACATCCAGTGAATGTTATACTTACTTCAGTATGGTTAATATATAAAAGCTAACTTTCAGATAGAACAGTTGCCTGAATATGTACAAAAATGAAAGTGATTGTAGCTACTTTACTAATTAGACAGTATCTGCTATTTCGTAGTCTTTTGGGGCAGGGAAGACTTTTGATTAGATGGCATGCAGCACAGTGGTGGCTTCCTTAGTGACTGATGCTCTCAAAAGCTATTTACTGTTAATAAAAAGGAAAACAAAGTTTGCAGGGAAAGAACACAATCACAGCAGAGGCTGTACATATGTAATTTGTTATAATTACAAAGGTAACTTTTATCTACTATTCAACTTGTTGGGGAAAAAAAAAACCCAAAACCAAAACCCCACCAAACCAAAAAAACCCAACAACAAGCAAAAAACACCCAAGATACACCTAAAATACTGGCTTCAGTAACCACGTGAGGTCTAATGTTATTTGATTAACAGCATGTTTAAGCAAGAAAAAGAGAAGGTCTTCCACTACACGTTTTAGCCTTAATTCCAACTTTTATCCTTGTTAAAAAAAGTTGTTTTCACTGTTAAAAGTAACAACATAAATGAGAGTCATCACTTAAAATTACTCTGTTTCGTTACTGTAGTTTGCAAACACAGCCCCAAACCCATCTGCTTATAATTTCTTAATATATTGGACTTGGAACACATGACAGTAAAATTATCTGAGGAATATTATCTGAGTAAAAAAAAATTATCTGAGTAAAATATCTGAGGAATATCTGTTTCACCAAAGATCCCTAAAGCAGTTCTTGCTGTTTAAATTGTAACCTGAAGCACCCAGAGTCCCGTCCATCCTCCAGAGTGCCAACTCTTTTGCACAGAGCAGCATAAGGGAGTGATAAAACCCTCAAGCAACGCCACATCCAATAACGCCCCTAGGACAGCCCAGAAAGACGAGGAGCACAGCTTTAAAGCTCCTGGCAGAGGCGGAAGATTGAGCCAGGTCTCCCCAGCCCGAAGAGTTACCGAGCTTTGGGAAGAGAGCTAAGCGAGAGGCAGTCCCTAACGCTTCCAAGGCTGCATCACATCTCCCTGCATGGCCAAGAAGAAAAAAAGTGTGATTTATTGTTTGTGGGTTTGGTTTTTTTTTTTTTTTTTTTTTTTTTTTTTTTTTTTTTTTTTTTAAATAAAAAGGGTTCAGTGGCCCTCGGCCGCCGTCAGAGCTGCTCAGCCTTGCACAGAGCAATGTCTCTGAACAGACCAAAAACTTCACAGGCTAATAACGCCCTAGCGACTGCCGTGTCTTTTCCTGTAAATTTGCCGCTTTCCTTTCAGAAGTCACGGGAAATGCCGACCAACATCGGGAACGAGAGGGAAAGGGAGGGACGGGGACGCTCCCACTGCGGCTCAAGGCGGGAGGAGCGCGACGGGGCGCTCGCCCTTCCCCGCTGCCTCCCATTTTGCCGTTTGTCCTCGCAGGACTTCTCCCGAGAAAGCGAGGCGTCCCCAGAACCCTCTCCGCCCGCGGGGCTGGATAGGCACCAGCGCCGCCGCCCTGGGCCGCCCCGTCCAACCCAGGCCCGCTCCTCGGACACTCACCGGCCGCGGGCGCCGGCTCCATCGCCAGCAGGGAGAGCCGCTTCCAGCGAGACCCGCCGCAGGTGAAAATGACGGCGCGGATGAACTCCCGGCCGCACAGCTTCACCCCGTACCCGTCCCCCTCGCCCGCGGGGAGCACGGCGGCCGCCGCGTCCCGGGCGCTGGGCTGTCCCGGCGGCACCGCGCAGAGCAGCGCCGCCGCGGCGCAGAGAAGTCGCAGCTTGGTCCCCATGGCGCCGGCCGGCCGCCCTCCCTGTCCCGGTCCCTCTCTATCAAGCGGTCTCCCCGGCCGTCCAACCGCCCGCGCTCGCGGCTTCGAGCCCAACCGCTACTGCTCCGCGTGCCGCGTGCGCTGCCGCCTCCCGCTCGCCTCCCGCCTTTTATGCGCTGAGGGCGGTGCTGAGGCACCGCCCCGGCCCCCGCCCCGCCCCTGCCGCCGGCAGCTCCTTCGCCGGGCGGTCCCTGCGCCTGAAACCGGCGTCAAGGTGCCCTCAGACAGGACTCCCTCCTCCTTCTGCCCCTTCCTTGCTGTCGCGACTCCTCACGCCTCGGGGAAGAGGCATCCCACCTTCGGCATCCCTCCTCAGGCTCCAGGCTCCCCACCGACCCGGAGACTTGCTCCATCCCCTCTGCCGGGCACTCTGTCTCCGTCTCAGCTTTTCCTGTTTGTGGTCAAGTACCAGTTGCTGACGCCCTGTCAAATGACTCCTAAATAAATGTGAAAAACTTATGCTTGACCATTTTTTCCCTTACAGGTCTAGAATCCACATAACTACTCTTACATTCTAAAAAAGTTGGCTGAAGACTGAAGTAAGTAAAATTAACATGCTTCTGCAGAACTACTTAAGCCATGGACACTTGAGGTGGGATTTAAAAGCCTGAATTCCTCTGGAGTCAAGTTTGTCATTCTGGGACACCTACGGCCAGTGTCAGCTATAGGCACCCAAGTGTTGGAGACACCTTGGCCCTGACATGCACGTCCTGGGGATGTGGAGCACCACAGCTGTGTGTTTCACCAGCAGCACCCAGCAGGCTCTGGCTGACAAGGGTGGCATTCTTTGGCATCACCAAGCAGAACTATGTACCCTGTGAAAGTAAACTTCTTGTTTGGGTTTTTTGTTGTTGTTGTTTGGGGGTTTTTATGGGTGGGGGGGAAATATGTTCTTTGGTGGGTTTTTTTCAGCACAGTAGGACAAGAAGTGGCTGCTGTCCCCTTTTATAAACAGTCATACTCAGGAAAACAGGAAAGTTCATCTCTCTAAAAATATAATGAAGCTGTTGTCTAGAGATCCTTTTGCAATGAGACTATGCTTTCTATCCCTTGAGTACGGATAGTCTGTAAGAGAAAAACCCTCAAAACTCAATCTAGAAAGACAGCACAAAGAAGACACATGTCCACAGCCTAGTGTACGAAGGTCAACGATTCACCTGTGCTGGCAGAGAAGACATAGACAACAATCGCCTTTTCAAGGAGAACTTGGGTGTTTTACATGGAGCTGGATGTGGAAAGAGGCCGCGAGGGTTAGAATAGTGAGCAACCTGCAAAGTTGTCTCTACTTGGACTTTCTTTCTGGTCCCATCTTAAATGTTGTAGACAGTGGTACTGCTTCAACAGTAGATACTGTCATCCAGGCTGTTACTAGGATGCAATCTGCAGAAGTGAAGGCTGCCAACCTGAAATTCCTGAAGAACAAAACAGTGATCTGTTTCTCCCCCAGTTAAAGTCTTAACTGTTACCCTGTTACAGACAAGTTGCGCAGGGGTAATCACAACTTCTATTTTTAAAGAGAGCAGCAGCTTGATCTTGTTGGTGTCATGGATTTTTTCTGAAAATACTCATCACATCAGCTGAACTTACTCGTGGACTGTAAGTAGTCTTCTAGCCATGGAAACTGTTCTCAGTGATAGGAGAGCTGCAGTCATGTGCAAGAGCACTACTAGGAGTTTCAGGGCAATAAGGAAGGTGCCTCCTAGGATGGGCCTGACCTGGTGACTTACTTAGCTTGTAAACAAATACAATTAATTTTATACCCTACTTTGATGCCCATGCCCAATATTGGATCCAGTCTTTAAAAGCAGCAAAATGTCAGCTATGTCTTTCTCAGTTTTTACCAGGCAATTTTGAGAGGTCCTTAAATAGCAGGCTGATTTGTCAGTCTAGCTGGTAAACTCCTGACTCGCCACATGCTTTAGTTTCAAATTTAACTGGACCGTGCATTACTGTGGCACTACATCTAACTGTCCCTATGCAAAGCCAGGCATTATGATGGCCACCTTTAGGCTGGCTCGCAAGCAGTGTTTGACTACAGCTGCTAAATGACCTCACCTGCTTCTTCGTCAGGACTACTCAATGTGAAAGAAAACACTTTCTCTGCTTTCCGTCTTGCTTGTTGGAATATGATAGAGCACGAGTTGTCAAAGAGGCCTTGGAAGGAATGTCTTTTCAAGACATTCATAATTCCTCAGGAGAGCCCACACTGCAGCACTCATCATCACTCTTCGTGTTGAAAAGCACAGGCTACATATTCTCTCTTGCTAGGATTAAAGACTGCAACAACAGGCAGTGAGTTAATGAGTTTTATTAAGGATCATATCTGAATGCTGGCAGTAGTCTGACATTGCCTAATGTTACTATGCTTAATGCTGTTTCACTAGTAGGATGCTGCGCTCAGTATTTTTCCTCCAGACATATTTTAGTAACGTTGTTTTTGCATCTAGGACTTTCAACTGCATCTACTATGATTTGAACAGTAGGTTATAAAGAAACTTCCTATGTTAGTCATGTAACTTTAAATCATACAGGACTTTACGCAGAAAAGCCTAACTGGCAATCTCTCAGTAATTCGCCATGAATTTAAATCAAGTCAGAAGCTAGGTTTGCTTATCTGTTCATCATAGCTAGAAAAACTACTTCCATTCAAAACAGTACACGCAGAATGAAAATTTAAATACAACCAATCTGAAGTAACTATCCATCTTCTTACTGTATTATAAAGAACAGACAACAGCAGAGCAAAGAATCATATAATGGTTTGAGTTGGAAGGGACCTCAAACACCATCTAGTTCCAACCCCCGTCCCATGGGCAGGGACACCCTCCACTAGACCACGTTGCCCAAAGCCCCATCCAACCTGGCCTTGAACACTTCCAGTGATGAGGCACCCACAACCTCCCTGGGCAACCTGTTCTAGTGCCTCACCACCCTCACAGTACAGAATTTCTTCCTAACATTTAATCTAAATCGACCCTCTTTTAGTTTAAAGCCATTTCCACTTGTCCTGTCACTACATTCCCTGATAAACAGCCTCTCCCCATCTTTCCTGTAGGCACCGTTAGGTACTGGAAGGCTGCAATTAGATCTCCCCAGAGCCTCCTCTTCTCCAGGCTGAACAACCCCAACTCTCTCAGCCTGTCCTCATAGGAGAGGTGCTCCAGCCCTTTGATCAACAAATTTCAAAGCTCTTTGATCAACATCATTTCAAAGAAAGGAAATTCCATTCATGATCTGTAGGATCTTGCAAGATAGGTACATCCAGGGTACTGTCTCAGAGCAAGTATTTAGTATTTCTTAGTTTCCTAAAATTAGGTAAAGGTCACTGTACCACTTCTCTCCCTTGCTCTAAATTTTGAATCTATTGGCCAACAGCAATCAAAGTTTATAGAGGGTAGAGGATGTTTCATGAAAACAGGAGGCTAAATAAAGAAGATATCCTTTAACAATACCTTGATAGCCTTGAATACCTTGAATGAAAGTCTTATTCATGTGTTAAACGTCAGACAGTCTACGCAGATGATGAGACACAGCACAGAAATGCACAAACTTAGTAAGTCTTTTTTTTCAGAGACTTCATTTCAAATTCATGCAATCACTGCTGCAAGAACAATTTAGTCTTTGAAAGCTGCCCAAACATGAATTTTACATATTTCTTACCAGCCAGGATTCTGCAACAAACATGAAACACCACTGCATGTATGTGATTGGTGTCTAAGTACTAGTGTTATCCAGCTAACTTCATCAGATGATCATGAGTTTTAGAAAGCAGTTCACCTTTAAGAAAACTAATAAAAAAATTTAAGAAATCCAACTATTTTTCTATAATGAATTCCAAGACTGATTAAGCAATAATTATGCAAACACTATCTCATTTGTGTATGTATATGTATGTATAAATGCTTTCCCCTTTGACATTTAAAAGCAGTGATATGCAGTCATAGTCATAAAATAACTTCAAAACATTTAGGAAGGGACTGTAAGAATCAGCTTTCCCTATCGTGAAGAAGGGCTCAGAAAAGTTAAATCATTCATGCAAGGAATGAAGGAAGGGGCTTAAACTGGACCCCCCAAAGTGACTTTGCTTGTTTCTCAACAACATTAACAATAAAAGTGTGGAGCAGGCAGTAATAGCTCACAAGTAGCATGCACCTTCTTGGATTCTAAATGAGACATATCCAAAATGAGAACACAGAGTTTAATTTTGACATCCTAATCATGACTTACTTCTCACTTTCCTGGAAGAATCCTGCTCCGAGTGACACTGATTCAGGATACATGGCTATCAGATATTACGACCGGAAAAACCAACAGGATTAAGATCATAAGAGTAGTGCCTTCAGGTTAGAACAAGCTCTCCCCACAGTTATTCTTCTCTTCCCCTGTGATTCATGAGAACAAAGACAGTTGCTGTGATATATTAAAGTCAGTCTTACAGCTGAAGCCAGTTGAGCACCAATGACTGAAGGGAGCAGGATGTTTTAGGTGTTTTATTTATTTCTACAAGTACAACTGTTATGATGATTATGGGCAACTTGTGCTGTAAACATCTATTTTCCTGAAGTAGACTCTGTCAGAGATGAGCTTTCCTGCTTGCTTTCATCGTTCTCTGAAGCAAATCATACAGTTCAACCACTCTGTAGCCAGATATCTATGTGACAGATACGACTGGGCTTGGCACATGCAACCATTTTGATTAATACACTGTAACAAAGAATGAGCATCTTCAAAACAAAGTATATATTTATCAAGAAAAAAAGCAAAGCTAACAGTGAAAAATAAAGGCAGTAAAGGTGACTAACCCTCAACTTCTATGATGATCTTTGGCACACTCCATGTAGCCCGTTTGAATCCATTTCTGGGTTTGGCATTAGACTGTCCTGCTTAAAGCCTGCTGCTTTTCCCATATAAATTTGGTAACTTTCACTGATACTCCCTGTATAACACTCAATTAAACTCGCCCCATTTCCGTCATTTTTTAGTGTGGAGTCTTGCAATGAATTAATGCTATTGATCTAATTTTAACCTTTGGGAGAAAAAAAATTCAAATTTAGCTAGGATGGAGTAATAAATAGCTATCCTATCATCTCCTAAAACTGCTATCTGTGTCTGGAAGCCTGCTTGCTTCCTTAACACTGCCTTTTGATCCACCACCATAGCCATCAATCTATCACAAACACACAGATATTAATTCCTATTTCAGAGTGGATAGCATTAGGGCATTTCCTAATTTTCCAGGCTTTGTCAGTAAAACTGCTGTATTGACTATTAAAACTGCTCTCCTGTAAAAATGTCTTTCGTAGGATTAAAAGATGGGTTAAAAGGCACAGGTGGAGATGCACAAATACCAAAACAAGCTGGTTTAATTGTTTTTCTTTCTTGAAAGAAAGAGTATCAATAGATGACAGAAATCAAAACATAAAAGGCTATTGTAACTTCTTCAAAATTAAAGCAAGGTGGACTTCAGAAGTTGGAGGAAAGGTAGTAGATGATCTGTTACTGAAAGCAAAGTAAGTAAGCAGTGACACATATGTCCTAAGAGTACTACATAATATAGCAGCAAGTGGTAAGTGATTATGGTGTAGGACAGGTAGAAAACATGAGGTGGTCTTGGGCTGCATTTTGTGAGCTCACAGAACATGGGTAGCACCATAGGCTGAGTTGAGGCATGCCTTCCAAGACTTAAAATCACTGCCTTAGATCCTAAGCAGTCAAAGTGCAGGCCAAGCTATTATAACCAAACGAGTTATTAAAACCCATTTTATCACCCTGCACATTAAAATGCATCACATTTGAAATATGTTACAAATTGTATGTATTGTTAACATGCAGATGATAGAACCAGTTACAGAAGTGACTGAATGCAGAAGTGAATGCACTTTCAGAAATCAATCTTACACAGCAGTGCAAACTGTGCTATTAACTTCTATGATGAAAAGCTTTTGTTTTATTATATATTCACCTGTCTTACTGTAACAATATTCTCATTGTAGTCAAGTAGTCTTCAAAAACAGATTTAGGGCATTATCTCCAGCTGGAACTTATTTTTTAACTCAACAAATTGGCAATACAGACTTAGGCTTAATTCATTATTGGATGCTTTTTGAGCATTTGTTTTTCATTCCACAATTAGACTAATGCTAGAAAAGCTTTGCTCCAAACCACAAAATAATCTGGTTTTAAACAAGATTTCCAATACAGAAAGATGCATTTTTTTGCCAAGTGTAACATCAGAACACTAAAATATACTAAAATCATATTCTCAGTATATACCATGTTAGAGCAAAGGCATGCAAAAAAATCCCTCAGTTTTTCAGTACTTGTAAGGCCCCTTGGATCTACCCATTACAAAAACACACATTAATAATTTTGCTTGCTGTTAGCTCAAGTTAATATTCATCTTAGTAGTGAAACTCTGATTTCATGTAAACAAATTATCCTGAGTTTCAGAATGTCAAACAAGCATGAAAAAGATTCAGGAAATAGCTATGTAATTTGTTTTCTCTTTTTTGAGAAATTATCTCTGCTCATACTTTAATACAGTTTTTCCTAAAACACACAGTTAGCAAGTGATGTGTTTACTTCTGAACCTACTTCTGATAAAAGCTGTTTATTCCAGAATTTGAAGCAGAGATGGTGAGTTTACTGCCTAAAGAACAGCAAATAAAAAATGTCTTATTTTTCAAAGAAGTTGTCTATTCGTGACTTCAGATTGAGCTGGCATCCTTAAATATATTTGAAAATTATGACGATATTTATACAAATTTGTTACTACCAATAAAATTTTTGTTGTTCTTGTTGATGAGTTTGGTCAGTACCAGACATTGTTACTACAGGTGAAAGTTATTTTTCAGACTCTAAATAGACAGTGGAAATCCAATATTTCACTCTAAACAATAAAAATATACTGCATCAACAATGGATATGTTCAAGAGATACATACGAATGAAAATTGTTGCTTTAGAAAGTACTGATTAAAAAATGAATTATATTTTGTTTTATAAAAGCTCATAATTTTCTCAAAATTTTAATGATTCATTTCTGTCCAACACCAGTATTATGATCACATTTCAGATATTTAGCTTTAATACCATCTTCCTATTTTTCTATGAAGAACTTGCTCTGAGATCTTCTGATTTTCTCCAGGTCTTCATAAGTGAGCTGTCCTTTTGGCAATTCTAGCAAAGCCCTCTGTGTGTCCATTATGTTCTCTGCTTCAACTTAAAAAAATAAAGAAATTAAATAAATTTCCTAAGCTTTACTATGAGAAAGCAAAGAAAGTAAAAAAAAAAAAAAAAAGAAAAAGAAACTCATTAAGCCATTCTTGTTTGGGCCAGAACAACAAAATACCAGGTCACAGCTATGTATTTTACAAACGAGCTGATGCCAATGCAGCATTAAAGTTGTCTTTAAAAATTTTGGACTGGTGGGATAACTGCACATGGAAGTGTTTGGTCTGAACTGAATATGTGCCTCAGGCTGCATTTGTTTGAAAGAACTTCAGCAAAACCAATCAATTGTGCTGTTGTTGCCATTTCTGTTAGCCCCTTTCTCCTAAAAAACTACATGAGTTACAGTAATGCTTTGTTTAGCGATTTATTACACACATGCTTTGGACGGGAGGCATGAGATACAGCAAAGACTTAGCATCACCATGTACTTTTTACCAACCCCGTACTCTATTTGACCAATAAGGAGTCTGAGAAGAGGGCGGATCAGACATACATATAAAAGAATAGGTAGGCTTTAAGAAGTAAATTCCTTGTACACAGTATCCTAGACATGTCATATATGGGCAGAACTCTTCTTCTTGTCTCAGGCCTAGGCTAAAAGATGCCAGGCTATGGGCAGAAACTGGATAGCCCAGGACTTGACAAAGCATTGGTCAAAGCATACTGCTTCCAAAAACATGTTCTAAGACAGTTAACTAACATGCAGTCTTAACAGCATAGCAAGGAAAAGTTGTGGGGTGCAGAATGCTCTGGGTAAGACTGGAATGAAAACATTTAGGACAGAGAATCCAAAAAACAAAGATAAAGATTGAACATCACACAGAAGTTGTGGTAGTCTGTGATATAAGAGAGGATGAAGATTAGGCAAAGAATGTATTTGTTTTGGCTGATGCCATTTGCTATAATGCCAACAATCTTGTTTACCTATGCCTTAAGTCCTAGCTTGATGATGGTTATGGCAGTGATTTGAAGCTGTATTTATGTGCAATAAACTTGAATGAATATTGTAATAGAATCAAGGTTGTGGTCATTCTTTAAAACCAGTCTGAATACTGAAATCTACAACTGCAATTTTGGTAGTACTACAGTGCTTGGGATCTCCACACATCAGTAATATCAAACAGGATGACACTGGTTGCCACTCCCAGTAACTGGTAATAACACAATGTCAGTCAGTTGCATATAGCATTTGATTATGGAATAGTAAGAGATCTTAGGTGACAGAAAGATGTTACAGATAGTCAAATCTCTACACCTGTCCCTCACATGCACTAGAGCAGATTGTCCAGTCACCATCTTTCTCACATGGTTCAGGATACAAGCAGCAAGCTATCTAAATCTTGGAAAAAGTAGCCAGAGTTTCATTGCTTAGTGGGGAAGTTCTGTGCAGTCCCTCCTTTCCTCTAATAATCTATCTGAAAAACACCAGCAATACGTACCTGGACTGGGAAGAAAAGCAGAACAGCAAGGCCAAGAACATAGATAGCAGGTCCATGACTGATTCTTAGTGTCCTCAGCCAGTCAGAAAAGACAGTGCACCTGAGGGCTGTTCTGTAACCCTGCCATCCCCAAAAGATTCAGTTGTGATACATGGTCCTGGCACATTTACAGCTTTTCAGCAGTACAAGCAAAACTCAAAATAGCTATTTTGAGTTTTTGCTTTAATTAGCCCAAGCTATAAAACAGCAAAAAATCCCTCCGATTTCAAAGTAGGAGAATAAGCAAGTCATGAGAAAATGTTTGGACAAGTAGGTTAGAGACAGAAGAAAAAAATAACTGTAAGCAAGATCAAAGACAAAATGTCTGGTGAAAGACACAGAGAAACCTTGCAGGGGTATAAACTGATTCCAAAGAATGAAGGACAACACACGCAGGACTATTTGATCAAGGTTGTTCAGATACAAGGAAGACTGTACAGCACAGAAATAACTGCAGATTATCTTAGGAGAGGAAGTGGCCATGAGGCTGAAGATAGGCATACCCTGGACGAAAGAGACCAGCTAAAGGGGGAACAATAAAGAAAATGGTGTATACATTCGTTATTACACCATAGAGATGAAGTATGGCATGCACCAAGAGAATACATGAGCAAGCAGAGAAGTGGTTGAGAAAGTAGTATGGGTGTGGACACAGCCATCAGCTGAATAATAAGAACAAGCACTGTGGCTGCAGGTCAATTGTGTCATAAAACCGTCTCTCCAACTACTTAATTTTAATCTTAAAATAAAAATGAACTCCTGAACCCAATTTCCACATAATTACAAACCTTCTTCTGATTTCCAGATTCATTCAGGCTATTCCACTTCCTTTTATGCTAGAGCTGATATTAGTAATTAGTTTAATTTCCTTCTCTTTCCTTTATCCCATCCTGTAAGTAGGATCTGTAGACCCAAATATCTTATGTCTTTTTACAAGGCTAAACACACCAATCGCTTTGTTTTCTCTCACAAGGCAGCTTGACATTCCCTGATAATTTTAACTCCTCAGTAATTCTAGCTTCCTTATACAGAACTGATCCAAACTATGTATAAATTTCCAAGGAAGGTATTACTATTTTCCTGCATCAATACCTTCCTATCTGTAGCCTCTAGTTATACTAAGGTTGTGGAATACCCATCTTTGGAGATATTCAAAAGGCAGCTGGCCATTTTCCTGACCAAATGGTTCTGGGTGATCCTGCCTGAGCAGGGGAGGGTGGACCAGATAACCTCCAGAGGTCCCTGCCAACCTCAACCATGCTGTGATGCTAGGAAACCTCACTTGATGTTTCTAGACTTCGCTTGACTCTCATAATTTCATCACAGTACTGGATTATACTCATTCTGTAATCACCTAATACATTCAGGTTTTTCTCTTTTTCTATCATTTCCAGATGGTGAGCTCTGACAGTAGAAATCCCTATTAGTCTCTAGCTTCTTGCTGACCTCCTTATCAAACTGAATCCTATTTTATTATCTCAGTTGTTCAGGTCATCAGTTCTTCTTGCACTACAGTTTATTTCTTCTCTGTTGATGACACCAATCAAGTTTGTCATCCACAGATTTGATTAGTATAACCTACTCATAATTTCAAATACAAAACAAAAGCTGGTCCAGACCAAATCTTGAGGAATTATCACTAATAACTCTGCTAAGGCCTGGCCTTCCTCTTTAAGCACAAACCTTGACATCTTTTCTTTACTCCAAGCTTACCTGTCTACTAATTTCCATGTCCTTCATGCTAAGATAATCTTCATTGGATATCACATTAAATACTTTCATGAGTTTATAGTAGATCTACCATATTTCTTTTGGGAAAGATAAATTATTTTCCTGGAAAAGACACAGTTCGTATGGCATATTTAATTTTCTCTTATTGTCCATTTGGTTCCACAGCTTCTTTTCTCCAAAACCTTTTCACAAGCGCTGCATACTGCTGAAGTTGCCGTAGTGGATCTGACGTTATGAAGATGACTTTTTGTATTTGGTAAGCAACAGGATACCCCAGTGCCCCTCTTCAATCTATACAGGACCACATAGTAGTCAGTAAACACATTACATACTCTTGCCATGGGGTCTGCATTATGATATGCTCACTCTTTCAAAATTCTGGAATGAAAATCACCTCATCTTTAAAAAAAAACAACCAAAAAACCCCAAAACCCAAATCTTAAATGCCAAGTGTTCCTTCTGCATTGTATGCACTAGTCTCCTTTTCAACACTCTGATTTCTAAGCACCACCCAGTTTTTCACCCTGTGCTTAGCTGCCTCTTCATATTAAAATCCAAAGAAATGTATTTAGTTTAGGAAATGATTGCAGATATACATTGCTGCATCACCTAAATACATTTGCACCTCTATGCAGCAGAAAATATCTCAGAGTGTCTAATTAATCTATCATTATTTTCAATGAAGTACACAGAGTTAGGAAACCTAGCTCTTAGATATGGATGCTAAGACCAAGAGCTGAAACAAATTTTTATTTTGTTTCAGTATGTTTGTGTCAGTAGCAGACAGGAAAATCAACCTAGTGAACTAAGATGATTTGTGAAGGTAACAAGCCATGGCCCAATACCATCTTCACTTACAGTGAACACTCTCTTAGCATGTCTTATTCACTAGGAATCAGAGCTAACATAAATGCACCTCTGTAATCCTCAACACCCATCACTTAATCAGATCTGCCACTGACAACTATAAGGCAAGACCCCACTTTCTGGGACTCATCTTTCTTTTTTCCATCTTGGCAGGGCACTGTGGCAAGATGATCAGCTGATGACTCTGTTTCATCATGAAGGTATAAGGGCACGATTCCTGTCTGTATCCCTTTATCTGCTCTTATCATCCCTAGCCCTTGCCAAAACACTGGAGTGGAATATGGAAGGAAATTACCAAATCTGTCATTTCTCCAAAATACGCAATGCTTACTTCAGATTTATTTCTAGCCTTAAAATTCACATTTTTTGAAACAAGAAAGGAGAAATTAACAAACAGTCTTAACTGGAGGGAAAGGCTGTAAAAGTAGAGTGCATACTCTTGACTGGGAAAGCATCTGATTGTGACATAGTAGAAAACAAATGAAAGAGTAAGATTTTTGTCTAGAGAAAATCTATTGAAAGTTTTCTCCCAGCCATTCTAAAAAGATAAGAGGCTATCTAAGATATTAAGCTTGGTTCTATGTGTGAACTAGACAGACTTGCATACACATACCTTTCATCCTTTGCAACAGTGTCCCATAGCCCATATCATATTGATACGCAAATACAAAGCTTAAGGGAACTATTGGCAGTAAAACTCCTGGGTTCTTCTTTTTTATTGCTCTGTTAAAAAAAAAAAAAATAGAAGGAAAAAATAAGAAAATTTAGGACATTCAGCACAGACCTTGACTGTCTAGGACTTGTGCATCCTTCTACACTCTCTGATCAACAAGTATTAATTTTTTCAGAAGCACTCGTCTTCTGGTTGCCTTCTTGCTCAACTGTCAACCCAAGGGTATAAAAAAAAATAATGCTTCGAGTGAGTTTTGAATATATCTAACAAAAATGGGAATATCTAACTTGTGTAGCATGCATGTGCACATGAATATATTCATCCAGCCACATGCGACATGTAGCAATCAAGATACCATGCTCAGCTCCAAACATATATGAGTCCACAGAGAACGCATAATACATAAGGTGCATTTAATCTGTACTAGGTACACAAAACCACAAGTATTTCCTACATTCCCTCTAATCACGTTATAGCACCACAAAAACATGTTACCAAACAAAAGTCCTATATGGCAAGTTCCTCCCCATGCAATTCAGCTTTATTAGGTTTTTTTCCCCCTTGGGTGTTTCTGGATTCAAATTTTACGTGAACAGATTTCAGAGTATGTCCACTTGTTCACTGACATACTAAAAAAAACAGATGGCAGAGGATTTGTTGCTCATTAATAGTTCATTAAATCACAATACAGACAAGAAAATAGCATGGCTTTTAAACAATCTCTCCTGCTCCACAGACAACTTTTATTTTTGCACTGAACTTTTGGTACCTCAGCTGTATCATTTTATCATCAGCTCACACATCTCTGCTTTTATATAACTCTGCAGTACAGACATAACCAAAACACATCTGGAAGCAGACAGAAATCAGAGTCACTCTGTCATTGATCAACCTCTGAGCAGTTACTGGATAAAAATAACTACCTCTTATAATGCAAAAGGAAGGTCGTGCATCATAGAAATATAAAGGTAATATATTTATATTTTCTGTTAGGAAATAAACTTCATACCCAGCTGTTAAACCTACAGCAGCAAGTCCAAAAAATGTCCCAAAATATTTGAGAAATTCCCGTGTCCAAGCAATCTGCATGGCTGTTTGTCTCTCTCTCATCTGGTTCTGCATCAATAGTTGCCTTTCCAGCTAAAGAAGGGAGAGAGGTTAAACATAATTAAGTCATTTATTTATTTTAAAGACTGAGTCAATCTCTCATTGGTCTATAAATCCAAAACATTAACTGAGAAGGTTTCTTTTTTGTTCTTTTACTTCAGACATTCATAGTTTTTGATTGAGAATGGCCTTCCTCAGTAATAAGTCAGAATAGTTTACACCAAGAATGAATTTAGGTCACTTAGCAAATGTTTTAATGCAGAATCTTTCTAATGCTGCTCCTCAAGGTCAAGGAAATCACAACACCAGCGTTCAGTTTTGAGAGATCCCCAAGTCTCAGCAGCACTCCCTAGGTTAAGGTTCTCTGACCTTTTATTTCCATGGTGATCCAAAGGGTCTAGCTGCTTTCCAATGTATTCTGCTTGATTTTAATTTAGCTGATAGTATCTTTAGAGTCAATCTTGACACCTCTTTGCCCTTTGAGGATTTGTCTTCATAATGCATCATAAAGCTAATAACTCCTTTGAAACACCATAGTTTACAAATATAGAAAAAATGCTGTGAAGGTAACAGATCTTTTAAAGATACTGAACTATGTATCAAAAGTCCATGAGAAAATACTTCTATAACTAAAATGAAAAACAATGCAAAAAGCACAATCCAGACAGTATATTCACATGTCAAAGTAGAACTTTCTATGGTGCATAAGAATAAAAAAAGCAGACTACTAGATTTTTTTTTTTTTTTTAAATTACATGCCCCATCTAAACATACTGGTACATTTCCATTAAATAAAAGTAAATTTAATTTCTTAAAAGTTCCTCTCTACTGTACAGAACACCAAAAAGAACAGTGGTCTTTCCTCCTTAGAATGATGCAGAAAATAAGATTTGTACAAAAAAAGTAGTCTGAAGCCAGAGTACAGAAGTTAGTTAACACAGTAAGAAGTCTGCCTCTTCTCATTAATGTTTGTAACTCTTTTTTTTTTTTTTTTCCAAAAAACAGAGTACCTGAGTTGGTATGTCTAGCCTAGCTAACCAAGTTGCATAAAAAATCCAGCAAGGTACAGGAAACAGAATACCAGCTGCCTAAAAAAGCACTAAAAAAGAAAGAACAAAGAGAGAATTCAGAAAGTTCTGTTCTCATGCATCTATAAAAATAATTAAATCTGTTCTTTTCTCCTGCTTTCTAATTCAAGAATAATTTAAAGGATTTGTAATTACTTAAGGTTTCCACCCATTTATTAATCTCCATTACTATTGATTTAGCCCGACCAGAACAATTTCTGTTGTTACTAATTATTTCTTCCGACTATGTTGATCTTGCTATCTTATTTACAAGCTCATTCAGTACCCAAGATAGGCAGAATTAATTTTTAGACAGCATAATAAAAAAAGGACAGATCTAATTACATATAATTGTACACAGTAGGAAAAACAACATTCACTGTAGTCTCACAATACTGTTTCATCTGTTTCTCTTTCCTCAAGACTTAGATTTGCAATTGTTGTTCTCACAAAAAATATCAACAGGCTCTACCTTCCTGATATCCATAATTTTCAGTTTGCTTTTTTCAGAAGAAGTAATTATATAATGGCTGACAAACCACTTAATAAAATATCAAAAATAATTAGATTTTATCTTGTCACCTATGAGACATTTGGAAATTCTAAAGTAAACAAGCATACTGCCTGTTAATTAGCCCCATTGCGGTCCCCAATATCCTTAGCCTGGTAAATTGCTGAGGGTTGACGTGACAAGATAAAATAATGACATGTAATATCAATTTAATGACCTCTATTTTCCCCTTCAATTTGATTATGTCTGTAGTTTGCACACGTGTGAAAAGTATTAAGGGATCCTTTGTTTGCCTGTCAGCACAGATAAGGAGCCTACGCTTCCAAGATGCACAGTATCACCCTAAATGAGCTTCAATTTGAAGAAGTACATAAGGAGGAAGTGGGACAAGGATATGCTGATGAAATATAGGTCTTGCTAAATGGAAACTCAATGGAGAAGAAGAAAAACAGACAGTTTAATATGCACAAAGCATTGAAAGAAATAAGCATGGAATAGAAGGAAACTGTAAGTTTCAATCTACAAGCATAAAATAAAGGATCTTAACATGATTTCTTTAAAAACAAAAAAACTCACGACAACAAAAAAAACCCAAACCCCCACCCTCACACAAGTTATATTTTGCTAGCTCTTAAAAACCCAAGTACTGAAAGAAAAAGATAATTACTAAGTCACAGACACTAAGGTCAAACAAGCACCTTTCTATAGGACCCTGTCATACCAAATTTCAGAAATCCAAGGATACTTTTATGTATATCTACAAGTAATTTATATAAATAACTTAATCTAAATGAAAACAACTTGTTTTGTATATTATAAACAGCAGCCAGATAACAATCAAACAATTTTTCATATTCTTTTCTAACCAGAAGGATCTTTTTTTTCAATCCCTCACTTAAAATCCCCAAGCACTCAACTTTCTACATGGTATCCCATTCAAAAATAAGGGGGGTGGGGGGTAGAGGGGAATGCATAGAAAAATGCTCATAATTCCTTTCCTTTGAGCAAACTTCTTCAACTCGGATGTAAAATCTCACCTAGATGAAACACAATACGGCATTTAAATTAACTTTTTTTTTTTTTTAAAAAAAGATGTGTTGGAGGGAAGCTTTAGAATAGCCAAGAAGAAAAGGTTTCAGAGGAATCACGATGCACAGAAGGCAGTAAAAAGTAGATCTAGTGACATTTAGCTAAATTAATAATTTAATTCTTGCTATTACTGAAGTTGCATGATGTTATAATGAACAGTTTACTATACAACATCTATTTCATCCATAAACTTACAATATAGCACCAAGAAAGCACTGAGATGTTTTTAGGGATGCTAAGTAATCTACAATACTGCTGCAGATGTTTGTTTTTAAATTGATTCTTATTTAGTCATAAGTTATATGGAGAAATCCTAATAACAACACACAAACATCACTGAACATGCTCCAAAATCTCTCTGAACCGATGCAATCTTATGCCAAATCCAGGAATACCTCGCCCAAACACCAGAAATGCCCTTTGTTCTGTCTTCCTTTACTCTGAAAAAAATTTTCATTCCTGCTTTCCGTTTCCAAGATCAGTTTTGTCACTTGGCACTATAGTGCTGTAGCTGTAGGACCCCAATGGAAATCTGCCTAACGAAGAGATTTAGTAAAAGTGTACCTGGGCAATTCCATGCTGACTTCACTGGATTTCAAGCTTTCCTTAAGGAAAAGGAAATGGAAAACTGAGCAACAATTATAGCTAAAGTTGTCCCAGAACATACTGTTTCATTGCACAACTTAAACTTACTGGAATAATTCTAGAAATAACCAGTTTGGAGGAGGCTCCAGCTCTTTCCAGAGCCATGGCACTGCTAAATGATGTGGGTCAATGCTGCCATCACATTCCTCACGTGGGCTCCAGTAATGTGTGTTCAGCACACCAAGGAGCAGACATAAGGCAGGGCACGTATCTACCCTGTGTCATCAAAGACTGTTTTAACATGTCCAGACCCAACATCTAATCAGCTAAATAGGTTTATGAGCAATGTTTGACACTAGAACAGTGTAAGTATTTAAATGAATTTCAAATGCTTTAAGTTGCAAAATTAAGCACCTACATGGGCACTGCAGCAACTCCTCTGTATGTCAATCTTTCAAAATTTCAAAAAATTTGGGGGCAATATCCTTGTGCTTACCCATCTACTATGTCAATCTGAATTGAAAATCTTGAGCTTCAAGAGTTCTGAACAACCAAGACACCCTGATATTCTGACTTTACACTGGCAAACAACTATTGGTAGATCCTAAGGCAAAACTGTTACATTAAGATTATGTTAACCTTAAGCAAGTCACAATTTGAAAGCAGGTCTATGTAGGGAAAGACTCGGGAGTCCACCACAAAAGATGATTCCAAATTAGATGAAAGATAGAAAACCAACTCATGTTTACAGTTCAAATCAATATCCCATTTTCAGCTGTTAATTTCTTAGTAATTGTGTCTTATTTTCCTCCACATGTGTTCTATTGAAAATGCCAGCCACACTGGGATAGCGAAAGAGTGGAGTAGACTTTAGACCTATTAGCATGCAGATTTTCTGACAAAGGCCATGTCCTACCTCCTTAGGACTTACTTTGCAATGACATTTAAAATGACTTCCCATTAAGGCAGATCAGAAGTAACGAATTAAGAACAGTAGGTATTCATTTTACTGCAAACCATAACTTCACACACAGAACTTCATAGGTGATAAGATAAAAAAAAAAGTGTATCATTCAACCTTAGCACAGGTGTGCTGTAGTTTATTTACAATAATCTCACTGATGAAAAGGTTGATTATTGAGGAAACAAGCCACAGGTGCACATCATATACATCAGGTGAACAATAGTTCACCATCCAAGTGCGATGTCTTAGGGAATAAATTCTATTTCATTTTAAATACATAAGCCTTCCACCTATATAGCCATTAAAACTTCAATAGGGACTATTTACATGATCATGCTTGCATAAAAACTATAGGTGAAGAGTCTCAGGTGCAGATTTACCATGGGAGGAAGTAAGATACTGTTGTTTTACCAGCCAGGCTGCTGTGCATGGCACAAGAGAGCTGAAGGTGTGATGGGGATGCATGGGTACACATCCAAGCATGCTTTTATATTACTGTTAAGAAATCACACCCTATAACAATCAGACCATGTTTTAGAGACACATATTCAAGCACAGTTAAAACCATAATCTAAAAAAACCTATATAAATTTATGTGAGTTTACTTCCATATTGAACAGATTTTCCTAAATGAGACTAGCAGCTTCTTTACTGACATTAAATATTGATCGTACAATTTTAAAATTTAAGTTTAGTATTTCAAAATAAAATAGGTACTAGTAGCAAGTAACATTTTATATTTTATAACACACTCAGGAGGACCCAATTAGAAATAATTTTATTTAAACTTTTCTTTAAATACAGCTAGTAGTTTCTCAACACCATGTCAGAAACTGTAAGGGCTGATTAGCTTTTGAAGTCTGACACATACAAACTGTTATAGTAAAAGGAAATCAATCTGACAAAATGAAACATGACAGATGAAGAGAAGTGAGGCAGAAAGGGAAAAGGTCAGTTACTGTGAAACTGATAATGCTAATAAACTAGCCAGTGGTAACCATCCTTATCATTTCTATTGATTATTCTTCAGACTGTCACAATGATGTCAAACACCAGAAAAAAGCATTTATAGCATCATTTCATTGATTAAATCCAGTGGGAGGAAAGTCTCATCTGAAATAATTTAATCAACTTTGACAACTTGAAAAAACAAAATAAAACAAACAAACAAAAAAACCCCACAAAAAACAAAACAAAACAACCCCAACAGTCCTCTCTGAATTACAAACCACATTAGCACTGGATAGATGGAAACTTCTGATACTTTTGACTCTTAGCTTATTTTCTCTCTTTCTTTCTGCCTTTCTGTTTAGTGTTCAGATGCTGTAGGAAGGAACAGATGCTAGTTTGGTTTTGTATTAGGGTGACACACAAAGCAAAACAAATGGGATGCAAGGTGGTGTACAAAGGCTCAACAGAAATGGAAAGCAGAACTAGTGGAAAATGTTCTCTCTTCACTGTTCACGTGTATTAAATACAATTTCTTTGATGTAGTTTGAACAAGTCAAGATGTATCTGAAGAGAGGAAGACATAGTAACCACCTCTGTATAAAGCCTCTGTTTGCAACCTGATAAATTTAATGGCTCTCTTGGCAGATAGATACACTGTTTTCCCCAACCCCCTCTAAAATAGAGGGCAGGTCAAACACTTGGCTTGAGCGTGGTCATGGCAGTAAACCTATTCAGGGAACTGTATTTCATGTCACTATCATTAAGAAATAATTATGCTGACAGCCTGGTAAACAGATACTCAGACAGAAAAGGAATTAATCTATCTTAGAAGGAATTATCAGCCAGATAAATATACACCATCTCTGCTTAAATTCTGAAACTATCTAAATCTAAGAAAATAGAAATGTGAAGAAACTGTTGGAATATTCTTACACTTTAAAAGAAGCTCCATTTTTGTCATAATCTCCCGAACATTTGTTAGAGGCCATGGCTACTGTGCCTATAATAAGAGGTTATTTTCACTGTAGTTTTTCAATGATCAGAAAAGATTTTCAATAATCTGAAAAGATTATTTAAACAACTAGTAAATTCTGAGTACTCAGAGGCCCAATGAAAATAAGGCTTAATTTTTCAAAAATTGACTGTCACACATACAAAAATCTGCAAATCACAAAACACATACAAAAGTTGGTGTGCAGGTAGTATAGCTAAGTAACTGCACAAACCCCTTGCAGTAGCAATGCACTTGGCATTTCATAAGCAGACAAAAGATTAAAGGCTTACTTATGTGACCTGTCCTAGGTGTCATCCTCCCTAATCAATGTGCAAAACCAGAAGCTGCTGTGAGCGGCCATTTAGCAAAAAAGTGTAAAGTAGAATAGCGATACCTATGTTTATACCTCCATTGTAAGCCACCAGAGTGCAATACAGAGATGATAACTTGTAACAATTATACAGTGTCTGCTTGTTTCTATGACCAGCATGCACACAAAAGTGTCAGGAAATGTGCCTCTAGATCAAACAGTTAAAATAAATCAGACTTCAACGTTTTATCTTGCTCCTTCAAAGCTTGTTTGCAAATATTTTGCACATCAAGTACACAGAGCAATTAAAATTATTAGTGCTGCATGAAACTACACTCCCTAAAAAGAAAACTCATTTTTAAAGCTTCCAACAGCAAAGACACATAACAAAATACTTACAAGCTAAGAGCTATCAAAAAAAGAAAGGGGTTTCACAATATTAGCCACAAGCCAGAATGTAAACCACACTAAAAAAAAAAATCCTTTATATTCCCATTGTTGTCAATAAATTACTGGAATTACATGCCATATAAAAAGAAAATAACATCAAAATCACCTGAATCCATTTGATGTTTTAAGCTGTGCAAAGCACAGGCTCAATCCAATGGACGGTGGTAAGAAAGAGAGATTTCTTGGCAGTAACCTAGCATTTCCACACTTTTGCTGTGTGGCCTTTGAGCAACAAACACGCAGCAGAGTGAAGAAGGGTGTCTTCCACCTGCATTTAATAATCTTATCTACAGAGTAAGCAAAGTTTTAAGGTACTGTTATCAGTGTTTAGAATTCTCAGGAGTTTTATACAAGCTCTATAAAGACAAACCAGAGTCATTGGATAGCCAATTATGTAGAAACTGTATCCATGCTGTAGGAATAATAAAATAGATCAAGCAATGTAAGAGAGAGTTAACGTTACAATATCAAGTAATTTTGAAATCTGACTAATAACTGAGTAAGTTAGAACTATTCAATTTGTTATATCCATCTTCCAATAATGCCTCTAGGTACATTCTTTGTGTGTGCCCCATAAACCTGATTTTTTAAAAAAGAAATAAAGTCTCAGAGCATTGACTCAAAAATGAAAACCAGAAGAAATAGCTGTAAAATGATACTGTGGTATGAAAGGAAAGGGTGTTACAATACCAACAATATCTGCAAATATGATGTTTCTTCCTATCCATTTCAGATTCTGACTTGCAAAATTATTGTGGCTCTCTTTACACCATTTTTGTTATGGAATTAAAATAGGTATAAGATCTCTTTACTTATCCATTATACCTCCTGGGTTCTTATGAGTTCTGCTCAATACAGGGCTCCTTCCCTGCCTCCCCCCCTCCTTCTTTTTTTAAACTTAGCATTCAAGAAATGGCATTTCATAGGAAAAAAATGAATGGCCAGACTCTACTTCAGTGGACTTAACAGCAGAAGACTAAAATTGTAGGTTTGCTCTACTAAGAAGAAAGGAACTATGGAAAATTCATAGTGTTAAAGGAGGCAGCTTCAGAAGATATTTTTTCTTTGAAGTTAGTTAAATCCCCCTGCCCTCCCAGCAAACTAAACCTACAAGTGTACGTGTTAGCTGCAGGTGCACGTCCAAGCAAAAGTTTTACCTAAGCAGGCTGCATTCACAACAACATGTACTAGTCACAGATATTCCCCAGCAAAAAGATGGGTAGAACTGATTCCACTGAACAGATTTAATTAACATTTGTCTCATAACTGGTAGAGCAGTTAGTCCGTTTTACATCTATTGCTGGCAGTGTTTGCATGTTAGAAATAGCTATTAAAATCTGCTCTTTGTAAATTGCTGCATTTATTTTTTCACCATGATCAGGTGAGTATGCAATCTCCCAGCTAATACCAACCAAACTGTCCTTTTTCCTGTGAGATAGATTGTTCTAATCTTCCTCAATTCAGATATCATTCATCTTGTTCTTTTCCATTTGATGCACGCAAACTAATAAGGATATAGAATTGTTACCCAAGAGCATTTATTTCCTGAATTAAGCCCAGATCACCTAAGGGGCAAAACATTTTTTCTTATGCTTCAAGACAAATGCATTAGAGATGCCATGAGCGCTACTAGTATCTTGTCAATAGAAAACAAATCTAGCTATTTCCCACCCTGAAGGGAAAAGGATGGTAGTAGTCATGAAAGTGAAAGTTTGCTTACATTCTACTTCACATGGAAGAAAGGGAACAATTGTTTTCATTGTAATAGAACTTGAAAAAAAAAATCCTTTTGACTAATTCTCAGTGAAAACTTTAGAGAGGAAAAGTTTAGGGACTTAGAAAGCACTGCAGAAAATTAGTGCCTAAGACATTAGGAAAAATTAAAATTTTCAGGTATCACTATGGAGGTGGCTGATCTCTTACTAACAAAGATAAGCTGGCAAATCTGTAGATGGAAAGAATGTCATCACACAAAGTTTTGTTAGGTACAGGAAAGCCTCTATAGAAAGCAGCCTATGCAGAAGCATGTCTCAGTTATCATTCTTTTTTGATCAATGAAAGTGATAAAGCATGAAAAGAAGTTTTATTGTTCAAAAACTTATTACAACTTCAACATCAATCATTTTTCTTCCTCCAAAGAGTGAAAACATAGCACACATATGCCTTTCAACACCTCATTTTATGGTCAACTGATAAATCATCAATAGTATGTTGACAGAGTAATGGGTTAATTAAATTTATTAAGCAAAACCCCAACAAAATTCCACACCAGTATTTGCAAATACACTTCATCTTCAAACAAAACAGAGAGTACCTCCCCCTGCCTTTACTCATACTTTCTTATATTCTCTTTTCCATTCCTACGTTTAGCTCATTACTCAAAAACCATCCCAGGATAAGGATAGGAACATGTAAAAGATACAGGTCCCTACCAAGAACACAATGATAGGCTTATTAGGTCAACACATCTTACCTGCCTAAGATGGAGTACTCTTAGTCTACTACATATTGAACAGACGTGAATATTTTCCCTTTTGAAAAGTTTTGTTTTCTTCTCCTCTGGTTTTCATTAACATTTTGTGTTTGTCTTTAAGTTGAATTACTAAAATATAATGTGGCCCAATGTCTAGCTTGTCATAAAACTCCTACTGACCTATCTTGTTGTAGCATCTTTAAACTAAAAATGTATTAAGAATGTAACTGAAATAAAAAAACAAGCATATAAAAACTTCACCTCAAATACAAATTATTTCCCTGTTTAAAACTAACTGGGGAGAGGAAGGCAAAGGAGATTGTTGAGCTGCCTGGTAAGTCAGGTTTTCCTCATCTTTTCCTCACAGAATTCTCAGTATCTGCAGTAGTAAAGGAAGTTCAGCAAAGTGTTATGTATTAATATATCCTAAAGACAGTAGAATCCATTATTCAATTCAAATCTCACAAAAACAATAACTTTAGGAAGGAGTACATAATTGTATAAAAACCATTTATCTTCTTCACTATGCAGGTACAAATACTGCTTGTTCTTAACCTATGCTAAATGAATAATCTCATTTTTGACTTGCACAAATGTTTAAAATGCTTCAGCTGCCGCTTTCACTACAACCTGTCACATATGTTACCACAGAAACTCTTTCTTAAAAAGTAAGAATTCCAAAAACTACTAGGAGCATAACTAGATTATCAGATACTTCCCAATAAGAAACAAACATAAAACTCCTGGTGAAAGGTTTAAACTTATTTCTTGCTGGGCATATATAAACCTTACTATTGCTGTGTACATTTTCAAAAAGACATTGAGATGAAAACCAAACACCAATAACAAACAGCTGTATAACTGAAGTTACAACACCTCGTCATCTTTGCTAGACAAAAATCTCACTGGTAACATGATATAATATAATAACATTCACACAGAAATCAGTGATAAGTCCTGAAAAAAAGGGATTTTCTGTATTTAGAAAACCAAAACAAAGCACATTTATTGTGTGTTTGAACTAGTTAGAAATTATAATGTTGGAAAAAGAGATGTTGCTAAGGAAGAAACAGTATTGAGTGCAAAATAAATCTAGAAGAAAGAGTTGGTACATATTAGCCAGCCCTTCGTTAACTGGAGCTACATTCTGTTCAGGTACTTCAGCTTCTGTATTCGCATAATCACGAGGATAAGGCTAGAGACCATATTCACAGGTCCTTTAAAATTAGCCTGAAAGCAGGCAGCCAAAATAGGCATTTATTTATCCCAATCAAGACCACCAGTAACAGAATTCACTGCCTTTTTTAGTAACCCATATAATGACAGTTAAGCACTCAAAGTCTCCTAATATTTATCCCAATTCTCGCTTGCTTCTGCAATGGAAAAGACTCGATATCTCTAGAAGGACGTATGAGAAAAATGAATGGATTAAAAAACACCAGCAACACACACAAATTTAAAATTCATAACAGACATGTTTATAGCATCAGACAAATATGATTTTTTTAATCCTCTAATGCCTTTATTATTCTTACTACCACCCTCTGGACTTCCCACAGCTTGTTTGGTCACTAAAAGAAGTATCAAAATCTTTTTCCCAGCAAAGTCGGCAGTAGTGCTAATTGAGTAATTTTATCCCCTGGTTAATAAATCCACTATCACATTTGCTTTTTATAAGAATCTATGCTGTTGACTCAGCTTATATATCACTATATAAGTGTGTATATAAAAATATATATAAAAAGTACACCGATATTTATGCACAGGTGTATAAAATCTAGGTCTTTTTTAAGCTCCTGAAGACTAGTCACTTAATCTCAGTTAACATAACTTTTTCTTCTTGGACATACTGCTCTAGACTAGTATTTATTCTATTACCTATTCTACCATTGCCTATTATTTCAGGTATTTTCTAATTCATCAAGACAATCAGAATACTAAACCAATCCTCCAATATAAAATTTTACATAAACAACATTTCGCTGAATTATGGCCAGATTTTGAGAAACTGCTCAGTGTCTGAATATAAATCCAAATGTTCTCATCCTTTTCCATCATTTATAATAGGTCTGACTATTTTTTTATTATTATTATTATTATTACTTTAATTCAGAAAAAAATCCAATATAATCTGGTCATAAGACATGGTCTATTAAGAAGCTTGCTACAGGGTACTTCTATACTTTCATTTCAGATTTAAGGACAAAATGTTGACCATGAAGAGAAAACTGCCTCATTCCTTTCATTTATTGCCATTCAGTGCAAACCTCTTAAGGCAATACAACCCTGGCAGGAAAGTAATGCAATCATGCTATGTTTTGCCTCTAACCAAGTGCTGACAGTGCAGAGGAAAGAAAAAATATGATATTTAGTTGCATTTATCTATGCTTTCACTGAGTTTCTGATAGTTTTTCCAAATACAAATACTTTTGTCACACTTATTTTTAAACATCAAATTCCAGCCTAATTAAATTAATGTTCACGCATTAATATTATGATGAAATAATATTCCAAAGCAGATTCTTATGAGACTGAGAGCATTAGAGCCATTTGCAGACATGGAAAACACTCAACAGCAGTTTCACTTCAAGCTAAATCAGGAATGCAGGTTCCATAGCTCATACATACAATGTAAAATGCATACATCTTTCTCCATAGGCAAGAGCTGAAGAACAGATGAAAGCACAGAACACTTAAGAGTAGTTTTCATAAGCAGAAATCTTGTGATTTATAATTTGAATGAAGTTATTTCTACAGGTACAGAACCTGCAAGAGTCAAATATGGTTCTGGCATTTCTGTGCTGTGTACAAAAGAACATTTCACTTAAAGAAACTGCTATATTCTTTTTCATCTTTAAAAAGTCAGACTATGCATTATTTCACTGGACGATGAGTTTCTCTAGCAATGCTTTATACTACCTGCTCAGCTATTAAACTTAATAATTTTTACCAACTGGGGAAAAAACGTCTCTAGTTTTATTTCCCTTATTTTGCACAACTGCTTCAAAACGGCTTTAAAAGGAGCTGTAAAAACAAAGCAGGAAAAAAGCCCAAAACACCACACCACCAAGGGGGGGTGGGGAAAAAGAAGGGAGCATAAATGTACCCAATTAGGTACGAAACTGCAGAGGAGCTTCAATACCACCAGCTGGCCCTCATTAGAATAGGGTAACTTAGTCTTCCCATGGCTCAAAATGAACCTATATGACTTTGGGGACTCTAAGAGAGAGAAAAGATTTGAAAAACAAGGAAAGGCTGGCATGGATTTTCAGAAAAGATGCAATTGCACTATATTGTCAAAATAGAAAAATCAACCCCTTACTTATCCAACTTTACTTGATACTGGCATTTTTTTCCACCAAGGAGTGCGGAACCTTTCCTGTACCCACACAGGGAGCATACAAGTAGCAAGTCTATAAACTCCCAAAGACTAACTGCTATGAAAGCAGATCTATGGCTGTTTCCTGGCTATCCAATATTACCTGGGGAGAAGAATGCACTTTACAGTCTGAAATAATAAAATATGAAGAGAGGAGAGACGCAGGAGAAAGGGAGTGAGACTATCCAGAGATTCATATTGCAGACAGGAGGTTATAATCAAACATTTTTATTATGGGTAAATACAAGATTTGTCAGAAGTATATTATTTTGCTAGCCTGTTTATTTTCTCAAAGGTTATGTGGCTCCCATCAAAGATTAATTTGGAGGATTATCTCTGACTCCTGAATGCAATTATGCTTTCCCACAGAGAAGATTACCGTTTTGCCTATTAAGGAATTCTCTTGCTGGGACAAAACCCCAAAACTCAACCAAACAAAACTCCAAATCACTCTGAACTGCTATTCTAAAACAACAACAACAACAAAATCTGTTAGCCACAGAAATTATTATAAGCCCTAAGCACTAACTAGTCTCTTCTTTCCAGCACCTTCAGTGATTTTTTACTTCTCCTGTATTACTTTCTCTTAAAACTTACATTTTTCAAGAATTCCAGTCCTCTAGTCTTCCACCCCTATCAGTCTGATCTGCCCCTGGAAGTCTGGCGGGGCCAACCTGCTGTAATCTTAAAGCAAAACTTTTGCAACAAATTTTGCATAAATAATGGTTATAGTTTTTTACTGGAATTGCTGATTTTGACTGATGTATGTATGTGCTACTGCTGGATACATAATATTAAGCAGTGTTGGGAAAACTTACCTGTGAATACAGCAATATATATTAGAAAACTTTCAAAATATACAGGAGATTGTACAATTCTTTTTCAAGTAAATTATTTCCACAGACAACTAGATTTTTGCTTAGTTTTTGCAATCTGACATGCAGGGCATACTTTAATTCTGACTTCCTTCCCTTGTGATGTTACTTCTGTATCATTTACACATACGTAAAGTCTATCTAACAACTGACAGTTAAAAGCTAGACCAAGTCACAGCTTGCTTCAACAGATTGCTGCTGTGCATGCGGTGCTCAGGAGTGCAGACATCAAGTGGTAACTTGCCAAATCTCAATCTGGCAAAAAGCAGAATGTGAGGACTCATAGGATCCCCAAAATACAGTGGGCCACAGTCTGTGCCTGCTTCCATGGTGGTCAGAGTATCATGGAATAACTCAGGTTGGACAGGACCTCAGCAGGTCCTGTTCAGAACAGGGTCAGCTATGTGATCAGACCAGGTTGCTGAGGGCTTTATCCAGTCAGGTCTTGAAAACCTCCAAGGATGGAGGTTGCACAGCTTCACTGAGCCTCTGCTCCACTGCTGGGTTGTCCTTGTGGGGGGACAGGTTTGTCCTTATATTCAGTCTGAACTGCTCCCCCCATTCTGTTTCAATGTAAAGCCACTATCTCTGACCCTCCTGCAATCCACCACTGTGAACACCCTGACTCTGCTTTCTTGATATCCTCCTCACAACTGCTGGGGGGCTGCTGTTGGATCCTGCACCGCAGAAGGCATCCCTCTCCAGGCTGAGTAAGTCCAGCTCACTTGGCCTTCTCTCAAGAAGCGCTCCAGCCCTTGACCATCTTGATGGTCCGCAGCTACATTCGCTCCTTTTCATCTACATTTTTCTTGTACTGGGGGCAAAAAATGGGTGCAGTATCTAAATGCATTTAACAAAGCACTCGACAGAAGGCAACAGCCATTTTCCTCAACCTACTGGCTGCACTACTGTTTATAAAGCCTTCATTATTAGGTCTTTCTGACTTGCTCTGCTGCTAGGGCACACTGCCAGCTTATGCTCTGGTTGCTGTCTTCCAGTGTCCCCTCCATCTCTATTAGCATTGCTCCCCAGTTGTCAGTCCCCAGCCTGTATTGTTGCCAGGGGCTCTGCCAGGGACACTAGGAGGTGGCTGTCCTTGAACAGGTCAGCTTTCCTTTTTCTTTATTCTCCAGAGCTGCCTCCTATGGCATTTCACCTACCAGTTCACTGAATAAGACAAAATCTGCTCTCCCAATGTTCGGGGTCTGCACTGTGCTACCTGCCTTCCTCAGGACTCTGATCTCACCACCACAACCAAGACTGCCTTTGATATTATGTCCCCAAATCAGTTCTTCCCTATTTGTGAGTAGCAAATCTGCTGCACATGAGCCTTGGATGGCCCATCCAATACCCTTCTGTATCAAACAGTTATCCCTCACATTTCCAGAAATGTACTCAATTGCTTATGGTGCTTTATGGCCCTTCCAGCAGACGCTAGGGGACTGAAGTCTCATGAGAACCAGAGTCAGTAATCCAGAGGCTTTCTTCAGTTGTTTAAACACTTCATGTACTTTGTGACCCTGATCGGTGGTCTGCAGCATACTCCTACCACAGTGTCATGTTTTGTGGCCTCTCCTTTGACCTTAACCGACAACCTACTCCTTCACATCATGGGCCGCCCTTCTCCTTGTCTTCCTTAACTGTCTTTCATGAAGAGTTTGTATCTGTCCATTACAGATTTCCAGTTGCATGAGCTGTCCTTCTACATCTCAGTTATTCCGATGGTGTTGCAGTTTTGTGACCAGAAACAGCTCTTGTTCCTGCTTGTTTCTCAGGCTGTGTACATGTGTACTTGTGCATGTACAGGCCTCCTTTCTCCAGAACCATCAACAGTACAGAAACTCCAGCACGTTGTCACTCATAAAAGCTTCTGCAAGGACCAGATATGTTCTAGACTTGTTTACTTAACCTCTGCCACTAAAGCAAAACGCTCCTATTATGCTGCTATACCAGGAACAAATTTTTAGGATGGGGGAATGTGATTTATTGTTTCATTTGGAGAAAACACAGAGGTTTTTAATTTTCTGGTTTTGGGTTTGTTTGTTTGTTTGTTTAAAAACCCAGTAAAAATGCTCTGCAATAGTTTAGAGAATTCTTTGTGCTCTAAAATATTGGAGAAAGAAGTTAATTGTTTAGAACCTGATCACTATCACATTTAGCAATTCAACAAAGCTAGGTATTAATCTTTTCCACGTCTTAAACGCCAGCTACACAATTCTTGTTTTTTGAGCTGACTTGCCCTTATTTAGATCACTTCACTAGGCAGTCTCCTATACCACACATATTTCTCTTCCATTCTTTGACCAAAATCAACATTTCTCTTTCTCCTTATTGCTTTCTTGTACAGTTTTCCCACAACACTATCTAGGTGAAAACTTCAATAGCTAGGTAACATCAAACGTGTGCTTAATCCCTTAGGTATGATTTTTATACGTAAAGATACCACAAACAAATCAGTCACATACTGCCTTCCCATTTTGGTCATCTCATGTTAAAATAAAAGAGTGATATAACAAAACTATAAACTAGTCATCAATTCAGATCTCATTAGTAACGATACTACAAGCTAATGTATGAAAGAGTAAAAAGGCTAGTCATTACGGGACTCTGTGTACCGCCAATTCTTTGTGGAGTTCCAATGAAAAATTTCTTCTTATTAAGAAAGAAAACACCTTATACATTGAGATATAATTGAAAACAGTTACCAAGGATTTCAAATGCTACAAGAACTTCAATTTTTTAATTTCACAGACTAGAAACCACTGTTTACTGTGAAGTAATATTCCCAAACACATCAAGATATCTTCATGTCATTCAACTCTCATAATACCATAAGCAAAATAACCCCAAACCCTCCTTATAAAATACTCAGCCACCTCCTCCTCTGAAGGGTTACCTTTTGTGTAGTTCACCGAGTACTTACAGACTATATACAGGAAACCTGGGAATTGACTTGGTTTCTACTGTGAAGAGTTTCCCAAGCAGAACAAGGAAAAGCAACTTTTTTAGAGCCAGAAGCACTATTACCTCTATAAAAATAACAGCAGGGTGTAAACTAAAATCTAATTAGGGGGGCAAGCAGGGAGTGGCATAGTACTGAGTTGGTGGGGTTCCATTCAAAACAAAAGAAAGTGGTTTCGATTATTCTACATGCATGAGAAAGTTTGGCAAAAAATTCCACAGGAGAGGTTAGGCTTTTTTATGTCAATACCCTGAAGTAAAAATCTTTTAAGTTGCACTTAGAATGTATTTTACTCATCAGCACAGAAAAATTCTTCTGTAGTGCAAAGTTAATTTAGTAATCTTTGTTCTATGTAGTCCCCGAATCAAATTCTTTACAATAAGAAATGACATTTAAAATTTTAATCTGTACCATGACCTTCTACCATGATTTTCCTTATCACTCTAAATAACACTACATATAGAGTACACAAAGTCTTTTAATTATTTGAAGACAATGTACTTATATTATGCACTAATCATACTTAAACCTGTTCCATCACAATAAAGTTTTTAGCCAGCTTCAAAGTGTTTGAATTTAGCCAACTTCCTATTAAGAGATCCACCTGTTGGTCAAGGAATGTCACTGTCTAGAAATATCAAATAAAAAAGTTACATTTAAAGCATTCTAATTCATACTGAGGAGCGAACAATCGGCCACAAACAATGCTGCATTCTTAGTTGCCAAATTCAAAATGCGTGTCTTTTTCCAGGTTGCCTTGTGCCTGAAAACAGCTTTCTTAGTAAATAGTTATTTAAATAGCTTTTTCCAAGGTATGTATTTGGGTTGTTGAAAAAAAATGGTAAAGAATAAAAGTCTAACCAGAACAGAAAGTACAGAACACAGCACTTCAACAAAAGAAATAAATTAAATTCCTGCTTTTAATTGTGTTAAGAGCACCCACATAGCTCATGAAAATAAATAATCAGCTATAAATGCTCTGAGACCTGGAACCTCCTTTTACCCATTCAGCCACACTAAAAGCACTCAGCAAGGCCATATGCTAGGCTTGAGATGTAGATCTGATATATTAAGTGTTTGTGAAGAATTTTGCAAGTTGTACTTTAAGGAGCAGGCTCATGATAAAAATGAAGCCTCAACAAACTTCTACCATAAACAGTCCCACTTGATACAGACTGGTATTTCATTCTGGAGCCACACCAAGACAACACAAACAACTGGCAAGTCCTTCAACATCAAGGCAAACTGACAGTTGAGTTTTCATTATTCTGCCAAAAAGCATTAAGATACAAGTTACAAGGCCACAATCCCTTCTTTTCAGTTGTCCCAAGAAGAGTATAAAGAAAAAAATACGCAGACAACTTTACAACATCTCTTAACGTTCTCTTATTCTGAAGTAGTTGAGCTGGTTTGGGTGTCCAGCACACATCAAAGCAACTCTAAAACTGACCAAGCATTACTATGCACCAAGGCTTGGAATTTAGAGGGGTCTTCATCAACTTCTGCCATGTTACTTGCCTTCCTATTTTTGCAACGGTCTTCTTTCAAACTGCAAGCCTCCACAGAGGAGAAGTCAATGACTGAACAGTTTTGTATTTTCTCTCCAGACAAAGATGACCATATACCTACTTCTTTTCTTCTTTAAAAAAAAAAAAAAAAAAAAAAAAAAAAGAAAGTGTTCTGTCATGGAAACTGATAGCATAAATATTCTGTTCCAAACAACTTACAGTAACCTTATGACTCCTCCTCATCTACAAGGAATACGAGAAGCCTTCACAGATTCTGTGTCACCAACACCTGCAGTGTTTTGCTCCAGGACAATGCAAAGACTTACTAGTTCATTTCTGAGCAGTGTCACACCATCATTGCTAGTAGGGAGGGTATTCTAGAAGTAACAATTTTGATGACTTCTTGATTCACAAAAATTGGCTTGGAGTAACAGTAGTACCCTATTTCCTAATGTTTTGGGACAGATTTATGTATAAAACAAATCAGTATTTTTGAATCTCTCATAGCAAATACATCATATTCCTTTGAAGTGGAAGCCTCTATTTTATTAATAACTATGATGGCTTTCAGAGGCAGACTGGTGAACTGATAGCATTCAAATCTCACTATTTCACTTTAAGAGAATATCTAATACTTTAAGTTAAGCTATTTCATTCTGGTCTTAGCATGACCTAACTTCTCCAGGTATTTCTAGTTACACTTTCTGTCTAAAAGCAAATAAATCAGGCTATACTACTTTCCACAAATAGCCTGAAAGTAGTTTGTCTAACACTAAACTCCAGACACGTCACAGGTTTTACTCAAATAAGGAAGAGACAATTGGAAGTCTTTTTGTCTTTCCTATGCTCTCCCTAAGATCAGGGCATAGCTATTTTCTTCCATCCCCTTATGGCATAAAATTTAGTCCTCCCCTTGCCCCCACTGCATCTTTCACATCTGACATAACTGCTCACTTCATGCATTTTTAAAAGATGTAGGTTTTCTAACATGGCCAGTATGTCTGCAAACATAGTACAAATCTGGTAAGATTGGGCATTTGTAGTGTTAGAAAGAAATCTACTATGTTGACTATCACTATTGACAAAAAGAAGAAATACACAACAGGAAGAGTTCCTAAAGAGCAACCTGCAAAAATTTTGTATGCAATCTTTTTGGTAACTGTCCTCAAAGTAGTTTATTTTTAATGTCAGGCTGAGCATTTGGGCTAGAACTAGAGCTGTTAGGCCTCTAGGCTCAAGAGGCCAAAGACTGCCATTCATAGCCCGCAGCACCCTACAAATGGTAGGTTGAATTCAAGCTGGTTCCTCAACTCTGTCTTTTGTTTGGCACAGCAGAGAAGGAGATCATGAAGCAAGCCTTCACTTTAATTTCATCTTCATTCTCTCAAACTGAAAACCTTCCCATCATTTGGATTTCCAAAAACTGTGGGGGTGGGAGGAGTCCCCCTGTATAAGGAAAAATAAAATTGTATGCAAAACTTGTTCTTGTATCTGAGAAACATATAATCCAGCACAAACAGAAAATTATGTTTACAAACCATGCAAAAAGCTGGTTTTCTTTAAACAGTTAAAAGCTATGCAATATTTTGTTGTATCATTGTTTCTCATGCTACCTTTCTCCTTCCTAGCCACAATTCCAGGGTCACCTCCAGAGTTCAGTTTACACATGATCCTACAAAATCTACTATCTGCACATTGCTTTGAAAACTAGAATATGCCATCTACTGGCAACTTAATAAATTGGAAGTTCATCCATCACTACTTTAAACATTTTAAATTTACCTGTATTCAATTTAAATGCAAAACTAAAGGGATAAACTCCAGCTAAGTCCTTCAGATTGTGTTTTAGTATATAACCAAGTTACAGAACACAAGATACCTAACAACAAATCAGAAAGTTCTAACTAGCGCTAGACTGGAAGTTCTGTTCAGCACAACTTTCTGAACTTTAGTCCAACAGGTTTTCCTTCTCTTTCTCTGCTGCTATTTTATTATTTTATGAGAGGGAATAAACAATCCCCTATGTCCTATTTAGTCTGAGGTTTCTAGAACAATGAATAGCTGTGTAGTGCCTTCCTATTAACATGGACTAACTGCAGGTACCTAACTGTACCTAAAGAAAGAGTTGTTTGAAAGATTTTGTATGATGAAAGAGTTGAAACATATTTAACTCATGTATTTTAAGAGAATAGTATCCATGTTTTAGTAACCATACTGTTCCTGATTATCTGTTGCTTAACACAGGAGTAGTGCAGTTGTGCTTCAGCAGACTGTTCACGGTGCTTCCACAACTGTATTTTTAGGGTGTGGCTACCATAAGCATAGTTTCCACCTCTACAACTTGTCAACACAGACTTCCAAGGAAGTCGTTACATCCAGAGAATAGCTGCTTTGCACATCTGAACCTGCTGTTAGATGACCACACCGGAACTGGTGGAGTGTGTACATGGAGGACCTTTAACCCTGGGAGGAGGGCAGACCTCAGCAGGTGAAGCTGCAAGCCCAGCTATGTGCAGACAGTGGGTGACGGGTGACCTTCCTCCGCACCGCCACGGCGTACGCGTTACCTGAAGCCGTGAGTTCATGAGCATAAACTCCTGCTGAGCTTTCAGGCTGTCGTTCATGGACTTCGAGAAGACGAACCCCATCGTGCCCTGGAGTGCAGAAAAGACGAGGCAGGTGAGACCGGCGCGGCGGGAAACGCGGGCAGCTCTCCTCGGTCTCTCCCGCCCCCCGGGAGGAGCCTGCCCCAGGGCAGGAGCGGCAGGCAGGCCGCGGGGTGCGCGGCGGGCGGGTCGAACCGCTCCACAGGGGGACCGGGGCCCTCGGCACCCGCCGCAGCTACACGGGCTGGCCCTTCACGCTCGGCGGGCCTGAGCCAACCGCGTCCACCTCCTTGCCAGCGGGCGGCCCCAGCCACGCTCCAGGGGGAGGCCACCGGCCCGGCTCCGCCTCACCTCACCTCCGGGAAACGCGCCGATCGACCGCGGGCAGAGGGCAACGGTTGCGACCGGCCCCGCGGCAGGTCACCAGCCGCCCCGCCCGTGCTGTCTGCGGCCGTCGATTGGCCGGCGCCGGCGGAGCCGGGCGGGGTTTAAAGGTCCGGCGCCAGGCTGCCTGTCCTGGCCGCCGCGCCTGCTGGCCGGGCCCCTGCGGCGGGTGCCGGCCCAGTGCTCCGCGGCCTCGTGCGGTGGGACAGCGGGGTGGAGCCCGCGCGTGCTCCCTCAGGGAGAGCAGCGTCAGCCCGCCATTTCAAACGTCTGAGGGGGTGCGGTGCTGCTTGTACGTGCCTGAGCCGTTGTTTTCTGTCGTGACTAGAACGCTTTGCCTTTTTTTATTTTCTTTTAAGCTAATTTCAAGGAAACATCCTAAATCCTCTAGTACTCTGAAAAAAATGCGGTTCCATTCAAGTGAGGATGGTACCACATGTTTTTAACCGAGGAGTACAGTGGCGTTGAAATGACGTTACAGGTTTCAGGTAGCTTCAGAACATAAATGTGGGAAGGAGTGATGGGTTTCGTGCCGGTTCTTGCAGCTTGGGTGGGTATTAAAAATGCACTGGATGGGAAGTGCCAGTCCTGCAGTGGGGTCCATGTCATTTTTCTCCTCTTTTTTTTCTTTCTGGTCTATAGAAACTGTCCCAAGAAACTTCCAGGAACTCCTCTCCACGTTAAACGTATACACATGCCCTGGCAGGTTGACAGCTCGGGCATGATGCAACCAGGTATTAAGTATAAATTAGCAAAGAAAGGAATTAAATGCCTCTTACAACTGGGCTTCTTGTCTTACTCTTCCTTTCATCATGTGTCAGAATGTTTTCATGGCATCATCATCCCTAATTAAAGGCTGACTTTGAAATCGAAAAATATTAAATTAAAAAAGTGTTGAGACGAAAATTATGCTCTGTCAGCTGGCTTTTCAGACAGTGATACAACTATTGCATAGGATTCCCGGGATTCTTTTGGCATAAAGACTGTGTCATTAAAGTTTCCAACACTAGTCCGTGAGAATATACAGTACCTCAAACACTACCTCATAATGGAATTTCACATCTCACCTTACAACAAGAATTAATCATCTTTTTCCAGAAAGAGTCTCCTAGTTCAAAATTCAGACATAGTGTGTGTCATTTGCTGCTAATGTTTTGACCTGCAAGTGATTCTTCTTGTTAGTATTAATTCATTTTCTAAATGCATACATTTTTGCAAAGGTTGTGGTTTTGAAAAAAATGTCAGAGAAGTGTTGTGGTTTAACCCAGCAGGCAGCCAAAACAACCACACAGCCATTTGCTCACTTCACCCCCCCAGTGGGATGGAGGAGACAATTGAAAAGAAAATGGTAAAACTTGTGGGTTGAGATAAAGACAAATAGAACAGAAAAGGAAGATGATGATGAGAATAATAACAATAACAATAAAACCCCCAAGTGATTCACAGCACAATTTCTCACCACCCAAAACCAATGCTCGGCTATTTCCAGAACAGAACTGCCTCCTGGCCTACCCCCAGTTTTAAACAGAACATGACATCATACGGTATGGAATATCCCTTTGGCCACTTTGGGTCAGCTGCCCTGGCTGTGCCCCCTCCCAGCTTCTTGGGCATCCCCTGTCTTCTTGTCAGGCCAGTATGAGAAGCTGAAGAGTTCTTGACTGGTTGGTAACAACTAAACTATCAGTGTGTTATCAATGTTATTCTCTTCCTTAACCCAAAACACAGCACTAACCAGCTGCTGGGAAGAAAACTAATTCTATCCCAGCTGAAACCAGGAAAGAAGACAGTTATCTTCCCATTTTTCCTCCCTCCCCTTTTTTAATGGCACAGAAAAAATAGGAGAAAAGGAAAAAAAAATTTCTATTGTAGAAAATTGCTTAATATTTTTACTTCAAATCTTTCCAAGAACTTGATTTTTTTTTTAGTGACATTTTAAAAATGCCTGTGACTTTTTAAAAGTATTTTATCTCGTGACCACACATAGTTTTAGTTTGTAAGGAGATACAAACTTTAAAACCATGATGGTAGGATGTATTTTCAGCTCCAGAGGTTTGACAGAGTGGTCCATGTCAAACTTTTACTGTCAATTTACAGTATAGAGTAAGTGTTGATTTAACTGCTTATAGATGTAAGCACTTGTAAGGATGAAGGCCTCTGGCCCAAGATTCTGTATACACCTTTGAAAGCGAGGGGTTTGCCCACAGTTAATAGTTTAACTGAAGGCATTATATTGCTCACTTGAATAAACATCCTTGCATAAGTCTTGGTTTATCTAAAATAACTAGCTGCCAATCATAGGAAAGGAACATTGAAAAGCCCTCTTCTGGGGCAGCTTAATATGTGCATAAGGTTCTATCTAGAATCAAAACATTCTCTGTCATAATGATACAGTGAATGACAGCAACAACCAAGGGAGGAAGAAACAGGCACGCTGACTCACAAAACACCAATCCAGTGCAGAGAACTGGAGGATGCATTGGACTATGTGTACTTAATTCTAATTGCTTGTGATCCAAGAAGGTAGTAAGGTTTTGTGGAAGGATACATGGAAGTCTGTTAGGTACATGAGTGATGAGTGGTTGTGTAAAATGTTATGAAAAATGGAGATTAGCATAGTTATGAGAAGGAGCTGAAAAAATTAATAAATGGTGGCGTACTGAGAAGGAGGGAGAGAGAGACATGCTGTAAGAAAAGCTCAGAGAGTGAGAAGGCAGAGGAGGACAGAAAAAATTATAACTAAGATGAAATTATGCACTGCTGATAACAGATCTGTCTTCGTGAATAGAAGAATCCATCCTCCCAGTGTGCTGGAGCAGCGGCTTGTGTGATGAACAGGAACGTGTCACCCAACTCCCTGAGGTCTTGCCGGCTACCTGTACAGCAGAGATCCGGGGAAGACATTTCCTGCTATTCTCCTGCTCCACGCAAGATGGCAGTACTGCACTGGCAACCACTAACCGGTCTTTTTTTTCAATTAGGCTTCATCGGAGAAAATTGTGTTTGATGGGTCTCTTACTGGTGAATTTCAGAGAATGTAATTTTCCTTCAAAGCCGGTCACCAAAGATATCATCCACCCCCACTCACCGAGCCCCTTGCAGCCAAGCAAACCATTTTGGTCTGTCCAAATTTCTTCTTTTCTTGAGCAGAAAGGTATTTCAGAGTGCAGTAGACCTCTGTATTGCAGCTCTGGTAGACCTGTATCACAGAGGTCTGGTTTCTGTGGAGGAGTTAACATGATGGGGCAGCAGATTTCAATAATAGAAGATTAGAGCAATGGGGGTGGGGGGGGGGAAACTGTGGCTGATTGCTAGGGAAGTGGGGCTAGTTCTTGAAGAAAGGATTTAAGAAGTAGCAGAGAGAATGGAGGCTATTTTCACATAGGGCATAAAGAGCCATTGTGGTTTATGCATGTGGAGGGGAGTCAGGTTTGAGCTACACCAGACTGCAGACACTGGGGAGGAGCCCATCTGCAAGAGGGGCTGCAGCTTTTGCCTCTCCTTGCTGATACCTGCTTGCTGCTCCAGACAGAAGCTGAACAGAATGATTCCACTGATACTGTGAATATTCATGGCACCATGCTGGGAAACATTGCCTGTCCTGTTCCAGTTCCCACGCTCCCAGCTACATTGCTGGTCTCCATTTGAGTGGCTGTCACAGGAAATCAGAAACACCTCTGAAGAGCCACAATCAAATCCAGAATCTCTGTACTGCTTAGCTGATTGATACCTGTCCTACTTCTCCGTCAACGTCTTGCTACCACTGTGTTTCAAATGCATGATGAAGAACAAGAGCTGGGTTAAGTGGTGCTGCCACATCTACTTAGGTACATTGCCTTATTCATGATGTGCTGGCACAACATCGTCTGGGAACCGTTGTCCTGTGGAGTACAGCAGTATAAAACCTATGCTTAGACACAGTCCAAGTACTCCAGGCTACGGCCTGTTGACCGTCAATCTGTCAGGTCATGATTTGGAGTCCACAGAAAAAAAATCAGGCAACATCATGTGTTGCATGGTGCTGTTAGATTGTTGGCGTTTCTGAAGGCAGGCAGTGTTGCATTGGTTCAGAAAGCTATAGGAAAGGACGCTATATCTGTATCAGTCTGCCTGATTGATTCCCTTGAACTGGAAAAAGTATCTACAAAATTAAATTCCAAAATCTATCAACATTTTCTAAAATGGAACAGCAAATTCTTATTTAATAACTTATAACTTTAAAGCTGCTGGATCAAAACACTTAAGTATCTTGAAAGAGGTAAATATCAATGCCCTAAGTTCATAGTCTTTAGCTAACTGATTTCCCTGTTTCACCATAGCATATTTATCTCAGTACACTAGAAGTGTACTGACTGTAAACATGAATCACTGTAAGACTTTTTAAACTACATGATAATTAATTCCTTAACTTGTGACAATTGCTTATTTTTATTTTGGGAATGAGAATGAGATTCTCATTTGGGAATGAGAATCTAGATTTCTACTGTGTTATGTTAATGATAAAAAATGGTTCTACCCTTAAAGATTTTTGGGTTTTGTTTTCCTCTTATTATCTGACTTTTGAAAAAAGGAAGTGCATGAATATTTATAGATATGTGAACTTTGAAAATCCAAGCATGCACATAAAGTGAATGTAAACCTTTAGCTTTGACACAGCATTTTTTGTTTGCAGTAAGGGAAGTCCCAATGTTATCTAATCCTCTTAGTTATCTAAATAATTTATCTGCTTAGTAAAGTTGCTCTTAAACTAGAACTTCCTCTTCATTCTGGGAATGTTTTTGTAGTCTGTTTTTACTGGAAAGAGATTCTCATACTGGTTTGTGACTGTTTTGTCTGGGTTTGTGACTGTTTTGTAGCTTTATGTACACTAACTAGCTGTATAAGTAAATTTGCCGTTTACAAATGTCATGTTTATTACTAAACAATTTAATTATAAATTATTATAAATTTAATTTAATAATTTAATTATAAATTATTATTATTATAATATTATAAATATTAACTGAATTAGTTATGCTGGTTACCTTCATGTCTGGCACCAGTTCCCATGACCAGTGTACCTCTTTTCTGAACTGCAAGGACAAAACTGGATTGGTAATTTGATTCCTACTCATCAAACTCTTGATTTTTTAAAATCAAACTGCAAATTCCATAGTGGCTGAGGGCCAGGTGCCCACCAGAGCTGCTCTATCACTCCCCTCTTTCATTAGACAGGGGAGAAAAGGTACAATGAAAGAAAACTTACAGGTCAAGATAAGGACAGGGAGAGATCATTCTCTAATTATCATCATGAGCAAAACAGACTGAACTTAGAGAGGGAATTCATCTATTTTATTACTAAGCAAAACAGAGTGGAGGAATGAGAAATAAAACCAAATCTTAAAACACCTCCCCCCACCCCTCCCATCTTCCCGGGCTCAACTTCACTCCCGGCTTCAACCTCTGCCCCCCTCAGCGGCACAGGGGGACGGGGAGTGGAGGTTATGGTCAGTTCATCACGCGGTGTTTCTGCCGCTTCTTCATCCTCAGGGGGAGGACTCATCGTTCCCCCGCTCCAGCGTGGGGTCCCTCTCACGGGAGACAGTCCTTCACGACCTTCTCCAACGTGAGTCTCCTCCATGGGGTGCAGACCTTCAGGAGCAAACTGCTCCAGCGTGGGTCCCCCACGGGGTCACAAGTCCTGCCAGCAAACCTGCTCTGGTGTGGGCTCCTCTCTCCATGGGTCCACAGGTCCTGCCAGGAGCTTGCTCCAGCGTGGGCTTCCCACGGGGTCACAGCCTCCTTCAGGTGTCTCCACCTGCTCCAGCGTGGGGTCCTCCACGGGCTGCAGGTGGAATCGCTACACCCCCTCATCCTCCCTCCATGGGCTGCAGGGGGACAGCCTGCTTCACCATGGTCTTCGCCACGGGCTGCAGGGGAATCTTGCTCCGGCGCCTGGAGCACGTCTTGCCCCTTCTTCTGCACTGACCTTGGTGTCTGCAGAGTTTCTTACATCTTCTCATTCCTCTCTCTGGCTGCAAAAGCTCTCTCTAACTGTTTTTCTCTTTCTTAAATATGTTATCACAGAGGCGCTGATTGGCTCAGCCTTGGCCAGCGGCAGGTCCGTCTTGGAGCCGGCTGGCATTGGCTCTATCAGACACAGGGGAAGCTTCTAGCAGCTTCTCACAGAAGCCACCCCTGTAGCCCCCCCGCTACCAAAACCTTGCCACGCAAAACCAACACATTCATTTAGATGGTGAAATCTGCGGCGAGAGAGGAACCCACTGGATAACAATGTACAGAATAGATTTGTTTTACCCTGTGACTTCAAAGTGAAGTTGTTACTAAAGAGATATGCTGCTGCTTGGTAATTCCCAGGATAATGATTGTGCAGCTTATATTTGCTCATACTGGTTTTCCATTTGGAAAAGGATTCTTGCATCACAAGTGCTGTAAATGCTAAACAGGTGATACCCACTGCCATTATCTGATTCTCTTCCTCCTTTCTAGTGGGATTTGATTTAGTGTTTACTAGAAAGCATTTTTTTCACTGTAAATAGAGAAGTGTTTAACATTTCTCTTTTTTTATTGGTACTGTCCTTCTCATGTCATCACATTTTGTTAGTCTAACAGAGCCTTTCAGTATCTGACCATGCTTGATACCATTAGAGAGGTTCCCTAACATTTCTGGGTTGTCATTACAGAGTTTGTAGAGGTTGCTGTCCTCTCTTCTGTGATATATGCAGAGGTCACAGACACTGTTGCTGGTCTCATAGTGGGCTCTGGTTACCCTCTACAGCAGTCCCTGTGGATGTTAGAAGGATTACCAGAGAACCAAATGTGCTCTGAGGTATGGTCTAGTAGGTATAGTTTGGCCACACCTTTTAGGCCTTCTGGTGATGAAGGTAGCTTTGTAAAACCAAGTGTTAACTTTAGTCACTGATCTTCTGTTTGACCTGCAGTCTTTAAATCTGCAAAAGGTTTTACACATGTAATGCTGCCTATTAAATACCAAATGTGATATATACACAAACTACATATGTTAGGTATGCTACAATACACTGCAATTACTGCAACTAGTCACTGTAGTCCCAGGGAATAGCTGTTACCGTGTAGCCCTGTGATACTGTATCTCCAGTCCTAGCATCAGACCATCAGCTCTGTACTGAGTTTTCCAGGCCTCAAGGCTGAGGTTTTTCAGGCCTGCTCTATCTAAACTTTTTTTGACTTGCCTGCAGCTTAGTGTTATTTGGCTTGTCTCTGGCAGCAGTTTCACTAAGTGATCAGTTTCCTATGGCTAATTAGTTTTATTTTTGTTATCTTTGCATGGTACCACCATGCAGTACCTGTTACTTATGGCACAGAGAGCACAGGGGTTTGGGAGTCCTTTCTCTCCTTCAGTACACAGCTTTGCCACGTGCGCCCTGCCATGGGTTACAGTTTTGAATTTGCTTTATATTCCACCCTGTAAATGTACTTGCTAGTAAACTGTTCTCATAATGGCTTCTTGGTTCATTGGTAGATTAATGTTCTGAGTCATATTTTTATTTTGAGATTGCTTTCTTTTGGGAAAGTTATGGCATAGGTCTTGTTAGGGTTGTGTTTCATAACATAAGAACCATTATCACAGCAAAGAAACTGTATACCACGCTATATTATCAGGTTATTGAATTTGAGTTTTATCCCTCAGCAGGATTTTTAAGTGGCAGGGAACAGAGCTATTTAAATAAAGCTGGATAGCTTCTTTGTCTCTGGAAACAGCACATAGCTCCTAGACTTTAGGGCCATCCCGGATGCTGTGTAATCACCCAGATTTCCAGTCCTTTGACACCAGCCTTCCTCCACCTAAGTAGAATTCATCATGCAAGCCATCCATTTAGGGAGTAAAGGATATGATTCCACCATGAAACAGTGTTTCTTGTTAAAAAGGAAAGAAAAAAAAAAGAGAAAAGAAAAAAGAAAAAAAAAGGGGGCAAGCAGCCACACTGCCTGAGCGATGTGCGATCCCGCCGGCCACCCTTGTTCCTGGAAAGGAAGGAAAGCAGTGGAGACCGGCGGTGGTGACAGCTTTCGGTTTTGTTTCCTGAGAGCCCGCGGCTTTGACGAATGGAGAAATCTCCCGGAGGGCTCGCTGTCCCGCTCCGGCTGAAGCGCTGGGAAACACGGGGCTGGGAGCACGGCGCCGGGGCTTTTCGGGTCGGCTTTCCGCAGAGGGTCACAGCCGGGAAGATTTCCCGGCGCGGTCTCCGCCGACGAGCCCGCAGCGGGGGCGGACGGGGAAGGCCCGAGTCGGGGCCGGGGTCTAACGCACCGGATCCAACCAGGGAGAGCGGGCCGGGACGAGCTGTGCTGGGGCGGTCGCTGCTCCCCAGAGCCCCAGCGGCCGCCGCCGGGGGAGGCGGCCCGCAGCGCCCCGAGGCTCTGCCAGGTAGGGAGACGCCAGGCTGGGGGGGGGTCGGCCGGGAGGGTCTCTGCCCGCCCCCCTCGGGTCTGCTATCTGCCAGGGCGGAAGCGGGTGTTTTTTCGCCACCCCCCCGCCCCGGCACCTCCTGCGCCTGAGGAGGGGGAGGCGGCTGGTCCCGGGGCCGGCGAGGGGCGCGGGGCTGCTGGCAGCAGGGCCCTCGTCCTGCCCTGGCTTGTCCATGGCACAGGCAGCTGCCGGAGCCTTCCTTGAAGGCTGCTCCGGTCATATGTTTTGCTTAGGAGTAGCCAATGACAGGCAAGACTGAGGTATTTCTCTGGAAAATCTGTTGTAGAACAGAGGTAAAACAAACCAACAAACAAAACCCCCCACCAGCCGCAGTGTATTGCTATGCTGTAAAATTGTGTGTCTATATAGATGTGTGTGTGTATAAAAACAATCCCTAAGCAAAAAAACCCAAAACCTGTCCTGGTCTTTTATTTGCTACTAAATACTTAAATGGAAAAAGCAACCCTATCACCTCAAAACAAGCAATGAAAGAATGGGAACTAAATTAATGACATTGAAAGCTAGCTACATCAATGATTTCTATGGTCTCATAGTATTTTACAAATTGGTTTCAGTTTCTTCTGTTGTGTCTTTCTGATAAAATATAATTAAACCTGTTTTTAAGCACAGAAGAAATCAGTGGAAATTAACCTTCATCAGTTCTACCTACTGTGGAAATCCACCCCCTCAACCTCCTAAGGTAGTTTCAGTTTATTAGAACCTAAATGTTACATTCAGCTATTTGACATACCACTGTCATCATGTTTCTCCCACGCACCAAGTAAAAAAGTTAACTCTTACTAGTTCTGTGTATTATATGTTTTTGCTTCCATGACAGATACTGTGAGTGGGCTGTCAAGTGGAAAGAAGGAAATATTTCCTAAAAAAACATTTTAGTGGTGGTCGCTTCACAGTATTTAAACTCTTCTGAGAATCTCAACCGTTTTTTGAGATATGCAAAGACAACTTAAGTAGGTGAACTTACACTGAAACATATCTTTAAAGTTGTATTTGGTGCTGTTGACCAGGTTATCCCACTACGGTGCACAAGTTCCTGTGAGTACATCCTTTGGCTTCTAATACTTAGGGGGTGGAGGGGTGGGGTGGGTTCTGTATTGTTGAATGACTTCTAGAATCAAGGAAAAGAAAAAGACAGTGCTCTTTATTTTTTGCTAATAAACTAATTAATTTTTTGCTAATTAACTAAAGTTAAACTAATGCACAGCCTTAACAACTCTTCTTGCACTACGCAGTGGCAAGGCAAGGGGCCTTCATTGTGCTCAGGTCTTGGAGAGAGAATATCTGTTCTTACCAGAGATGGGTAGGCAATGCTCTTCCCATTATTCCTACATATGACCTTTGCAGACATGAGTAAGTTGTGCAGAAATTTCCAGTCATTGTTAGCAGCTGTTTGACACCACTTGAGATTAGTACTGTAGGGACCCTGAGTTTGTGTAGATGGGTGACCTCTTGCTACTGCTATTCTGAGGTCTGTTGCTTACATATAGCTTTGATCAGATGACATCTTTCTTAAAATGCCTGTGGTATTTTATGTACTAATTTTCCCAACATTTCTGTCTCTGGTTACAGTGAACCACTGTTAGCAATAGAGAATTTTCCCTAGTGGGGAATTTTCCAATAATGGGGAAGTTTCCTAAAGAAGTAGGTGGAGTTACATCAACATTTAAGTTCTGCTCTTCAGGCAGATAGTTCTGTTCTTCCTGTCTTCTTCATTTGATTGTGAGGGAAACATACAGCAGCAATACTGAGGACGATTTTGCACAGTGAATAACTTTTTGCTTTTATAAAACTGTTTGCCATAGATGTCAGAAGCCAGCAGGAGGAGAGAAGGGACATTGTGGTAGGTTCTGTAAGAAAATTAGAGAGAAGATTGCAGCTTTGGTAAAGATTTTTGGCATTTAGGTCTAGAGCTGCTTCATCCGATCCAGCCAGGGAATCCTTCTGTGCAGGGTGAAGCAGGAGAAGGGTCTGTAATGGTTATTGCAGCAGGTTTTTTCATGTGCATCTGGATTTGACCTGGACCTACTTTTTTTTTCTCTGAAAGTGAAAAATTGAGTACAGCAGCAGACTTTCTCAGTCTTGAGGAATTTTGTAAGTAATAGTCATACTTCTTTTGTGTGTAGTAAGGCTTGTTTTCTTCTACACTGGGAGAAAGCATGCAAATTAAAGTTAAGCAATTGCAGGATACAAGCATGGGTCTTAGAACCATAAAAGCTTACTTGTTGTCATCAATCTTCCAGAAGTTAATCAGAACACCTCTCCTGGAGTTCATACCGATATTCAGATTTCCTGACAAAAAAAGTGGGTATGGGTTGCATGCATGTGTATGTATATCTTTCCATGACTGTAGTGCACATGCTATTTGTTCCAAGCAGTCTCTCAGCTACAGCCTCTACTTTAAAAAAAGTAGAAAGTATTTTGGGGCTGAATGTGCAACAACTCTGGTCATTCTGGCATGGGGAGTGCAGAGAGGTGCCAACCTATACCCATCAGTCTCAGTGGCTTGCTCTTCAGGCTTGCCTCTAGAGTAAGTGTGATCAGAACACAGTTGTGAGATCAGTATGCATCTATCCTGTTTGAGAAGCTTTACTCCAGAGCTTAGTTGGTGCTCTGGACTGCTTGTTAATCAGGCAGTGGCATCATGATGGAGGCATTCTCATGCACACACATTGCCAGAAACTCTTAGGTTCCAGCAGGATTAGGCAGCAGTTTGCTAGTGCTTTTAAGAACATCACTTTTGGCTAAGGAATGAATTGGGTACCTCACCACATTAAGAAGTCTGGGATTTATTTATCAATGAAACAGATCTTTCACCCTGAGGATCTTATTTGTATTTTCCTATCCCTGTTAGCAGAACATCCTTTTGTAATTGCTCATGCCTGCTTAACAATGTATTCGATTGACTCGCTTTCTCAGCTCCATCTGTGTTGCCTTCTGCAAACCCATTATTAGGATCAGGCAGCAGCAAGCTGAGGAAAAAAGTAGCTTGAATCAAATCCTTACGAGGAGTCTAATTCCCTTTAACACTGTAAAGGCACATGTGTCTTATGATTCAGGGCAATATTGTTACTTTATTATTATCTTAAAGTTGACAACCAAAGACAGACAAAACATCTTACCAAAAATGGTAAGAGTTGCAGTCCAGATAGATAGAATTTCATCAGTTAGGAAGTGTGCGGGGTATTACAGTTGCCTAATTTCTTACACAAATGCTGAAACTACTACAAGAAAACAGTTGAAGGCAATCTTTCCTTACTGTTGTGGCTATTTGGGTATCCAAAATGATGGCTTCTTTTAGATAAAATTCTACAGTTCTCTGTACTCACAAAAGACTTCCACTATAGTGAGTTTGAATTTTTCTTAAGAGTAATTTGAAAAATTATGGCAGTGTTTGATACTAGTATTGCTCTGACTTAAAATGCAGACTTAGCAAGTGCAGTGGGTGTGTGAAGGTTAAGTATGAAGTCACATTAATCAGTGGTTTATAATGTCAAAGTGTTGTGTAGGAAATTTTCTGACAGAAAATTGAGATAATTTACATGTTCAGAGGTAAAGCAGCAGAAATTCAAGAAAATAGATTTTATTTGTAGGCTGGTTTTGTCACTGTTTTACAAATGCACTATTGTGTAAATACACCTTAAGTTATTAATTACTGCATGAATTCTGTTCACAATAGAGGTAACTTCATGAGCCCCATGATAAGTACTGTGAGACCAGGTGTTATAAAACAGGGTATGTTCACAGTATGTTGAAGTAAGGCAAACAGGTGGGTAAGAACTAAGTTCTATTTCTTCCACTGAACACGTATAGAAAACTCCTGAATTCTCTTCCTAGCAGGAGCAACACTCCCTGCTACAGTTTAGAGGGAACAATTGGGTATTGGTGAGTATTTATTTATTAATTGACAGATAGTGATGAAGCATATATTTTGCCATAATGAAGGACAAATGTTTAAAGCAAATAAAATTAGATGTTCTTCCTGGACCCATGCAGGTAGCTTTCTGCCTGATCATCTATGGTAGTTAAAGGTGCAATTTTACCATGTTTTCATCCAGCATGAAATTCAGTGCACTCTGTCCATATCCATATGTGTGGAGTGACTACAAAGTGATTTACACAATGCAAGTTACACTATGAGCAGATATTTATATTTGTCTATTATTTTATCATTTTAGGTTCTATCTACATCATGGAAAAGCCTTTGCTTTTGTATGTATTTTTATTCTACTGGCATTTCCTAAATGGTAAGAAGCTGAGTCGTAAGAAGCAGTAGAACTGTTTAACTTATGTTTCCTTTCCATGTATAAGCACAGAAATGTTAATTCCTCAGTTTTCCTTCAGGTGCTAGCATTTGGGATTTTTTTCTTAATGTTTTAAATAAAAGGGTCTCAACATGCTTTTACATTAAACTAGATATGTGTGCTTAATATGTGCGCTTCGATATGGGGCCAGGTTGAAATCCTTGTCGGCATTTTGGCATAGACACCATTTCAGACAAAGTACCATTTGCATTACACAAAAAGCTTTATTGGCACTGTCAGACCTAGGAATTGTCATGTATTCTTGTGTGTAAAACCAATTGACATTTACAGAACATTCTCACCCAAAGCACTAACAATTGCCTGTAACCGTGGCAGTGTCTGAAAGCAACAGCTGAGGGGCTGTGCACACATTTAGTACAGCAACATGCTGCATGTGTGCACAAAGCAGGTGTCTGCAGGTATAATTAGCCCAGTTTGTCCCAAACTTGGGCAAGTGCATGCAAAAATGTTTAACTTTTCTGTACAGGGCAGACACTTTTGATCCTTAAAATGTCCAATGTATATGGTAAGACATGACTTCAAAGATTAGGCTTATAACTGGAAAAATAAGTTTTCTTCCAAATTTTGTTTTTCAGCTTTATTCACGGTTGAAGCTCCCCAGTCACTCTACATTGTGGAACATGGGAACAATGTGACCATGGAATGCACATTTCCAGTGAATGGGAAATTAAAGTTTACAGATTTAAGCGTCAGCTGGGAAAAGAAAGATGAGTTAAAGAAGCAGGTTTATGTACTTCTCAAAGGAGAGGAAGACGTCAAAAGTCAGCACAGTGACTTTAGGGGAAGAATAAAATTGTTGAAAGAGAATCTGAACTTTGGACAGTCTCTCCTTCAGATCACTGATGTGAAGCTCAGAGATGCAGGGTTTTACCTCTGTGTTATTGGCTACGGGGGAGCTGACTACAAGACAATTAGTCTGAAAGTTAAGGGTGAGTGCGCTGCTGCAGGAGGTTCAGGGATATCTGATACTGTTAAAAGACTTCGGAATTGTCCCTGAAGTAAGACATGTCTGGGTTAGCATTTGAAGAAACCTCCCCAGAGACAGGAGCCGCCTCACGGCCCTTGTGCAGCTGTATAACTTTGTGTTTCTCTCTAGGCTGAATAGGTTGAATGTTCTGTCCTTTATTTTCCATACTGACATATGAGGCATGGTGTTGCACAACCATTTAGACAGGACAAAGACTAGAAAGTTAATGCAATTTTCTAAAGGGTGTCAAAATTGTAATAAATCCTGTACTTCCAGTTACTATGGAGAGACACAATAGTGCTATTTACTTTTCCTGTCAAGAGTATTTACAAAATCCAAGCTGATGTACAGAAACTTGACACAAGGGCTGGGGGGAAAGAAAAGCTGGCTTGCTACTATATGCTATTCTTCTAGCTTACTACTAGTAATATTTTTCTTCTATTTGTTTAGCTCCTTATAGAACTATAACCCAAGGAATTGTGAGTACAGGAGACAATGAATGGAAGCTGACATGTCAGTCAGAAGGATACCCACAAGCTGAAGTGATATGGCAAAACAGAGAATATGAAGATTTGACTGATAAGGCAAGCACAAGTTACGAAACTGGAAGTGACCAGCTCTATCGTGTGACAAGTACCCTTACAATCAAAAGTAGGATTGATGAGATGTTTTACTGTATATTCTGGAATAAAGAGCTGCAAGAAAATACATCTGCCATTTTACACATAGCAGGTAACATTTCTAAATTTCATTTATGGTAATACACTTGAAGGTACTATGTCATTTGGTCCCAATTGAATCAGCCATGATTTGTTTCTCTTTCCTATCTTATTTTGAAGGGCTAAAAAGAGATACCTGTGTTGTTAAGTTTTGCTATTAGTGTACACTTCCACCATACTCACATGTTCATCATGAATGTGTGGATGGAATGCAAGGATCGGAATTTTGCATAACCTACCGTTATGTGAAAATTGAGTCTGAGAGTTAGAAAAAGTTCCATTATTTGAAAAGCATGTAGTTCCAAGCCTAGAAATTAATCCTTCCCACATAAGTTAAACACACCTTCCAAGAATGTTCTGTTTTGCTGATCATAACTGTCAAATAAATTTGAACAATACAGTCTTTTCCTGCCACTACAAACTTTGCTTTGAGTGTATTTAAAGATAAATTGTACACAGATTTTTTCTTTCCTCATAAAGTCTGTATTGAAGGGAGATGCATGAATGGAGAAGAGCAATACCATTTCTCATTAGACCTTTTAACCGGGCACCACCCCTACTGCTTTTGCTTTTGGTTACTGTTTTAATTTCTGCATTGTACCCTGATACGTTTGTGCAACCAAACTGGAGACCTGATCCAACTCAAAAATAGTATTTCTGCTTATTAGACTTACTTGGTCAGGTCATTTCCCTGGTCCTGTTCACCATGCAGTTTTAAAAACACCTGTGCTGGCACACTTTTTGGGACTGAAAAGAGGTGGAAACAGGCACCTGAAAGTGAGAAAATCAAGTCATCCTTTCAAGGAGAGGTGAGCAGGCAAGTTTGGTTTTAACAAGAAATGCCTGTGGGATTCAACAAAGCCACTTAGCCTTTGCCTGGAGAGCTTTACCAGATGAAAGGGACTCTCTGTTCTCTTTCTCAATCAGCTCTTTCCTGTAGTCCTGATGGGAAACTAAGCTAGATGTAATACTTTGTACCTTGGTGACAAACAGGATTTGTGGTGGGAATCAAAGGCACTATCACGTGGAATGCAGGAAGCAAAAATAAATATGAGTATGTTTTATCTTTTTTTTTTTTTTTTCTTTACTGGGATAATGAGATATGGTGAAGTGCATCATCAGCACCTGACCCTAGACACAATCTAAAAATGCTGTTATCATGTCTGAACTGCTCATAGCAAAAATAATATGGTGAAAATGAAAGGAAAAGGGAGAAGTTTATAGAATTATGTAATGTTTTTCCCCTACTTGCTTTTCTCGAAGATTCAGCTGATGGTGTTCTGTGGACTGAGAGCAGACGCTTTGTTGGAGCAATACTCATTGTGACTGCTTTCTTTGGATCAGTGCTTCTATTTGTGCTCTGCATAAGAAAAGGTATTTAACTTACTTTAGTGTATCTCAGTTATTATCAATGTGTTCTGTTAATTCATCCTTACAGAGGTGGAATGACAGAATAAAAGTCTGCCTTAGATCTTTCATCCTGAAACCACTAATTTTTTTACTACATTGTTTATTTCTTTATCTGACTTAGTTAAATACTAGCAAGTTAGTGGAGTGGAACGGGTAGTAAGCCCCTCATAAACCACTTACCCATTCATCTCTATTAATTTTTCTTATAGGTAATGATGTAGAGTGGCAAGATTAGTGTCTAATCTGTTCAAACATCAAAGCACAGCTTATGGCAAAACAGGAAATGGAAGTTTCCTATTTTGTGTCCTCCCTTTTGATTGAGGACTAGCATGCTGGGAGCAGACAGGGCACTGGAGGTTTTTTAGGTTTTTTTCCCTGCATTCTCTGAAAAATTTCACTGAACTGTGAGCACATGTTTTTTAAAGTGATCTAATTGTTATGAATTATACATATATCTTTATTCTGGTGAAAACACCATAAAAATGGTGGATTACACCAAGTGGTATGTCCAACGTTTTGAGTCTGAAAGATTTTTCTTTGCAAGAGGGAATATTCCCATTGTGGCTTCACACCACTTGATTCATTTCCTTGTTACATTTTGAGCTTTTTCAGTTCACTTCACTGACTTGAATTGGACATTTTCAGCATCACAGTATGCTGAAGAGCTAAAGCATTGGTGGTCATTTGTTTTTACTTGCTAGTTAACCAAAGGGAATACTTGGAGAAATAATTTTTAGGGTATCTTAGCATGAAAAGAATACAGTTTGTCCCCCAAATTGAAGAAAAAATGTTTGAAACATGCTGCTTGACCTGAAATAAATACTGTTAAATTTTTTTTTTTTGGTTGGTTGGTTGTGGGGTTTTGTTTTTTTTTTTTGGGGGAAGGTAGGTGTGTTTGAGGATTTTATATTCAGGGGTATTTTTTACTCTTCATTTGAACAGATATAATAAAGTCATGCAGATCTCAGAACATCCATAGCACTTATTTGAAAATGTCAAAAGGGAAGTGTTTTTGCTGAACATTCTGGGTTTGGCCAGAACTCTTCCTCTGTATAAAAAATATGTGGAATTTTTTAGCTGATGTGTAGCTACTTCTTTTTTTTCCCAAATAACTTTTTAAATTTTTTTTTTTGTCAAGTTGTCTGCAGAAAAAATGTACAAGAGGCATTGAAGCTGATACAGTGCTCTTAGCATTGTAATATCATACTGGCATGACTCTGTAAATTATTACCAGAAATGCTCCAAAAACCTAAACAAGATAGTTGACTAAATGCTCCTCTCAAAATTCTTGAATTTTATAGGAGGTGTAAGTGTGTGTAGCTAGCTTGAAACTCCACTGGAACTAATGCAAAGGCTAGTTGTACTATCTTTTTTGAAGTGGTATCTCAAAACCTTCCACACTAAGAGAGGTGTGCTTTCTGAGGCGGTATAGCAGAACAGTTGGTTTTCCTGTTTGTGAGCTCTCTTTTCCACAGTGAAAACCAGAAACCAGTAACAGCCCTAATTTCTGTCTGGAAATTACACAAAACCATATATAAGCAAGTATGTTCAAGTTCCATAAAATAAATACAAGATAGAACTAAATGTGGATATTGGGTATTTTGGTCAAAACCTCATCTCCTGTGTTGGTGCTATGGAAACATGTCCTGGGAGAAGTGTTCATAAGCTTAACAGGCTTGCAGGTGATGCTTACAGGCTGCAGAAGGCAGAAGGTGTAAGAATATTCTTGCCCTAACTGCATGACAGGAATAGGAGCAGAACATGAAAGTGGAAGAAGGGACAGCAAAATCCTTGACTTCTCAGAAGATTCCCATCTGGGGATTTCAGTGAAGGTCAGAAGTTTCCTGGGTTGCTCATGTAATATTTATTGTTTGTGTGTATACATTATAATGTATATACATGTCATGATGTATGTGATCATCATGATTATGTTATATATGTGTGTGTGTGCCATAAACTACAAGTTGATTCAGAAGCTAAAGTAGTAGCAACAGGTTTTTCTTTTAAAATTCAAGCTGTCTTAGATGACTGGACAAGCGATTCTTTCAGAACGGGACCTCCCTGGCATATGGGCTTTTTTCCCCTCAAAAAAACACTAAGATGATCCCCTTCTTGTTCCCTGTTGCCCAACATGTTCAAATTCTGAGTGAAAATAGATAATGGACAACCATTTGAACACGTATTTTTCAGTGGTGTTATTGTAGAGTATCAATGGAGTACTGGGTTAGGAACAAGGAAAGGAAATTGAAAAGGAAGTTGACAGACAGGGGGCACTGAAGAATATGTTTTAAAGCCTTTGAAGTAATGGAGTGTTTTGAGAAACAATGACTACACTGTGTTAAGTATGCCCTTCCCACAGTGTGCTTAAGCCCCCACTAGATCTAAAGTATTTTGTTTTCTTTTTGATTTTGGTCTCTTATTTTCTTTCAGCTAGAGCAAATAAGGACAACAGAACAGCTGTGGCTAATTCATCAATAGCAAGTATGTACATACAGCATAAATCTAGCTCAGTGTGATGCATGTGCAAATAATTGCTTGAGAATTTGCTTTGTAATGGTGACAGCCAAGTGCAGATTTACATTCCAATTTAATTTTGCTTTCTATTTTTCATTTATGTAACAACTATAAATTACAATTGAAGAGTGACTTTTCATTACTATGTCAACTTCTTGAAAGGAAAATGTGAAAGAAAAGCATACTTGTTCCAGGAGCAGATGCAGTCCTGATATGTACAAGAAAAGGACAGAGTGGTGTGCTGTGTTTTGAAAAGTCTGTAATAGGATGGGACATGCTCTCCGGAACATATACCTTAGGATGGCAGCACATCCTGGTGTGCAGACTCTGTGCTGCAATTTCAGCCATGTTGTATGATCCTGTGTTTTCTCCAGTATTATAGTGTGCATTTGAGGGTCTTTGTCACAACATTGAGGACAGAGGGTTTGGCCCTGTTGAGAGAAACGCAGGAAGAAGCTTTAGCTTCCCTAACAGTTTATTTTTCCTCCTGTTGAGATACTGATGCTATTTGTTATGAGCAATGCTCAGTGAATGGCCAGTACCACCATTACAATGCGAAATGGAGGAAAGTGTGGAGAGACTTAATATTTACAGTGGGAGAGAAGAGATTAGAATCCTTTAACCTCCTCTTATGATGGCTTATGGTTGTTTTGGGGTTGGTTTGGGCTTATTTTTATTTTTTGCATGGTTTTATTTGGAGACCACTTCAAATTATTTCTGTGTGAAATTTAGATCATACTGGCAGGTGGTTTTTTTTCCTAAGAAAACCTCTCTTGACAATACGTGCCCAAAATTGACACAACATTTGGTACTAATCTCTTCTGCTGATCTGCATAAGTCACATAGTTCCTGGCCGGCCTGAGATAGCAGCTTTTAACAAAGATTTATCACGATATGAAAAGTTTAAGTTATGCTGACTGTTATCTGTATGTATGTCATTTGTTTAAAGAGCTGCCAAAAGATAAGGATACATGTGACTGCCGAGATGCTTCTTCTGAAGACAAAGAGCTGAAATGTAAGTTTAAATGATAAAGAGAAAAAAATAGTAGCAAACTGCACACAGCCTAAATTGTCCATGGTCATCAGAGCCTCAATTCACGGTTGGTATATTTAGTCCTTTGTTTTAACAGACAGAGCCTTCAAGAGAAGTACACAGTCCCATTTTCTGTCTTACAAACTCACCATCATAACATTGCATACTAGGAGTTATATCAAATAATTAACATGGTTTTAAAAATAAAAAGAAAAGCCACGCCAAGGAAAATGTGATGCGGAGATATATAACAACCTTAATTAGTCTTTTCTCTAGCTCATACTTTTGCCACAGAAACAGTTGTGGGAGCACAACTGAGGGACTGGTGATGGCAATGGGGAGAGAGACCTTAACCCATCACGACTCAAACAAGTCTCAAGCCATGAGATTCTGACTCAGCAAAGCGAGAAATTAAATGACCAAGTCTCTGAAACATACTGTGGTATGGGACAGAAGGGTGAATTTATTGAGGTTTTCCTTTCACATTCTTACTGACTTTTAAAGCATTTGTATGATTTACGTTCCAAATCCCTCCCTGCTACACTTCGCTGTAGTAACCATAAACAAAGGTAAGCCTGCTGGTCACACAGGTATAAATCCCTAAGCCAAAGAGTTAGGGCCTGGGAATATGATGCTACTGACAGATAGAGTGCTGAATGTATCTGAAAGACTTTAAAAGACGATTTTAAAAGAATGAGGGACTTAAGTGATTTCACTGTATTTACTAAGGAGCACTTCCCACCGGTGTGCTTGAACGACTATTTCATTTCATCCCAGGATCATTTTCTTTTTATATTTGACCTTTTTATTAATTTTATTTTAGATCTTTAATTTTGACAATGAAGGAAATTTTTTTGGTACCTCCAAACTCTAGGAGAGTCCCAAAGCCTTAATATGTTCTGTGACTTCATCATTTTGTAATTTGATAATTTTTTAATATAATTCTTCCTTTTACAGATATGCAAATTGAGGAGACCTAGAGAAAGCAGGGGAAGATTTTTCCTCTGTGGTGAAGGTTTGACAGCTCAGATGTTCTGTGTTCTGTCTATTGAGGGGGATATTAATTTTTTGTTTTTATTCTGTGATGGCACTCTTCTTCCATATCATTGTAACTCAGGAAAAACTGCAATGAAGTTAATAGAATTACGGCATAAAAAGTCCTTGGATTCAGGCTTCTGTATATGTGACTAGGTATGGAGGTATTTATTTAAATATCCAGGTTTCTGCTTTCTCAAGTTTATGCACTTTCAAAACCACATTTCATTCAAAATTTCTTTAAGGTAAAGCACTTTAGATCTATGACCATCATGAATGTCATAGCTAGTTCTTGAATAGGTCATCTTCTAGGCTTTCTTTTTTTTCTTTCATTCTTTCTTTTATTCTCTTTCTTTTTTCCACCTGATCTCTCAGTTCCCAGCAGAGATTTTGTTTTCCAGCTTGTGAAGATTTTTTTCAATACTTTTGTCCTCATAAAGATGCAACAAGATAAGATGCCATACAGACAAGGCATTTTCTGTCCTTACTGTAGATCTTAAAATACCTTACTGTAGCTAAACCTGAAACAGATGCTGTAATCCTCTGGGCAACTATGGTTCAGAAATTATTAGGTAATACTGATCAATAATCTTGATCTCTATCTCTGAAAAGTGTTTTGGGGATTTAATTTCCTTGTGATATACCTGGCACTGCTTGGTTACTGTTCTGATTTGGGGATAATGCAACTCTTCGGACATTGAGGAAGAACAGCTCTATTTGGACTGTCTTTTCGCTCATTTTGGGAACAGAAGAAAGAGAACCTTCTCACTTCTAGGACATGAAATACATGCTCACATAATTACTTAAGCAATGCTGAGGGAACATGCTCCTGGATCCCACTTCTTAAGCTATTGCTTTGTTACATTTTGTTACATGCATAGCTTTTTTTGGGGGGGGGGGTCATACACAGATGAAAATTATTTATTACAGTGCTATTCACAATTATATTTTTTTAATAAAATATGTTTTGTTTTTCTTGTGTTTTTTTCTGCTTTCTTTGACTTGTCAATAAATAGTATTAGCACTACTTGTGCTTTTTCTGGGAAAATCAGGTATCTAAGATTTGGGTGTAGGATAGTGTCTATACCCATGTCATCCTTCTAATGGCTCCCACAAAGAAGAGACAGTGGAGATTTGGAGTCTCATTGGGCTTGGGTTTTATAGAGTTATAGAATGGTTTGGGTTGGAAGGGACCTCAAAGATCATCTAGTTCCAACCCCCCTGCCACGGGCAGGGACACCCTCCACTAGACCAGGTTGCCCAAAGCCCCATCCAACCTGGCCTTGAACACTTCCAGGGATGGGGCATCCACAGCTTCTCTGGGCAACCTGTTCCAGTGCCTCACCACCCTCACAGTAAAGAATTTCTTTCTAACATCTAGTCTAAATCGACCCTCCAGCTTAAACCCATTACCCCTTGTCCTTTAGCCTCCTCTTATGATGGCTTATGGTTGTTTTGGGGTTGGTTTGGTTTTTTTTTTAAATTTGTTGTACGGTTTTATTTGGAGACCACTTCAAATTATTTCTGTATGAAAGTTAGATCATACTGGCATAAATGAGTCTGTTGTGCAGTCCTAAGGATGTGATTGCAGTGCTCAGCCCAGGGCTTTGCTGCTGGTAGTATTCGATCTAGCTAATTGAAAGTTGTGTTTAATACATCTCAACAAGCTCCCCTATGTAGTAGGATAGGGAAATGCATCTCGGAACCATAATGGCATTGGTAGACCTAAGTTAAGTAAAATAGTTACTATAAAGTGATTTCCCTATTTCATTGCAGAGCCTGCATATTCTGATACAGATTCTTGTCATTTGATTCTTCAAGTTCTATGTGAACTTGAACATCCCCTCCTGCTTCCCAAGATGCGTTTTGAGGCCACAGTCCAGGTGTCACTGAAGGTGATGGCCAATTTTTAACTATTCCTGGAGTGCAAGGATGGCTTTGAAAATATTAAGGGCCATTTTTAGAAAAAGCACTGTGTCACCTCAACACACAAATGTAGTTTCATATCACCACATAAATAATTCTCCTTCGAGACAAGCTCTTAATTTTCTACTTCCTCTTTGACGCTGCAACAGCTGTTTGCATATTAAAGTAAAAGTGAAAAGTCTACTCTTTTTAGTTATTATCAACCTTCGCAAGGCATTAGTGCATGTTTAGTCTCATAGAACTGAAGTCGATGTCTTTATCAAGCTCCACTGAACAGAAGAAACTGTTACATTTCTCTTTTCCCCGCTGGAGTAAAGGTAGGTTACTGTTGACAGTGCTGCGTATCAGATGAGTAAGATAATGAAATGAGGGGATATAAATATATTTGTAAATTCTGTAGCTGAACTGTACCATCCAAAATGCCACTACTTGAATTCTGGAGTGGTTGATAGGAAGCTTGAGATTTTGCTACTTCATTAGAAAATTAGGATGTGTAGTGGATAACAGATGATGTGAGAAGACCTGTCCTCTCTGAATAAGCTATACTTTATATTTCTCTGACACCCAAACCAGAACTTGTTTAATCTAATTTTATTATTTTTACAAATTAAGCTTTTAGGATAAATTAAGTCTCTCTGCTTAATTTTTATAAATACATGGAGACAGGCCCACATGCTCATCTTCAATGCCATGAGTTGTTTTGGCACAATTACTTTTCACTCATGACAGAGGGAAAATATGGACCTGACGGAAAACACAATACATTTAGGTCATGAGAACTAGGTGAGAGGAAATCCTTCCTATCCTAACATAAAAAATGTAGTTAAACACAGTATTTGTAATAATCCTTTTTGCTTCAGTTAACAATTTTTGCATGCTACTTCAGTGTTTTTGGATATCTGGAAAATGAAATCCAGCAGGAAGCTGAAGCAGATTCAGCTTCAGTAAGCTACATTTTGCTTCCTAAGGGCCAAGCATTGTTAGATGCCCAAAAGTGCTCAGAAAAGCTTGGTTCATGTGCACAATCTAAATTGGCTTATTGGTATTTGTGTTCAGGACTCATTCATTTGAAAAATGTAATTATGAACCAGTCTGGTGGCCTGTTTTGTGATTTAATTTAGTAGAATGTGAATGCTATTACTAATAACAATTTGTTGGAAATAACGGAAGATCAGCGAGGAGGATTACAAACATGCTCAAGTGACCTGCAGGTGTAAAAACCCACATCTATCATACTAATTGTTGTTTAGCCTTTGTGTGTTGGACAAGTAGAACATCTGTGTTTAGATAAAGCAGGCCTGTGATAGACTCAGAGGCACCCTATCACACATGCTGGAGATTCCTGCCCTGCTGTGGGAAAAATCAAAGCACAGTGCTAAACTACACCTGCGCGAATCCCTGAAATACAGGTGAAAACAGCAGGTTCGGTGATCTCTAGCATGGGCTGAGCTCCGTGGTGCCTGTGTCCCCGCTTGTGTGCCTCTGCCTGGGTGCTGGTTCAGGGATTCCCCAGTTTGCAAGGTAATGAAAATAAATTTACTCTTTGCATTTCATCAATGGTTTTGTGGTTGTTTCTGCATCCTGCCTGTGCTAACCCCACACAATTACATTAAAGAATAACTAATAATAAGAAAATTAGAATCATTGCTATTGATTTGCAGGGCTTTTCATGGACCAGCATGCAACATGTGTGTCCCTTTTGGCCAAAAAAGTAATTTTAATGTCCCTGAGTGACGTGTACTGATGGTGCATCATCCAAGCATAGGCTAACCAGCAAAATGGCAGAGATGTTAACAGTGGAACTTCTGCTTTTGTAGATGTCAGCAGTGGGACTTCTGGTTTTGCAGCATCTTGTCTCTGATTCTCTGTCTCCCTCTCCATATTTCTCTGGTCTGCAATCTAGTGATTGCCCCAGACAAGTCCCTGCCAGGTACTGCTGGGTTCATGAGATGCCCAACACAGGTCACCACTGACTCTTGGGCAATTGCACTGAGCTTTCTGTCTCCCTGTCCCAAAACAGGAACGCATGAAGAAAACCTATCCAGCCAGAGCTGGATCAGAACGAGTAGAAGATGGTGATGGTGACTGTGAAGTAACTTTGGGGGGAAGGTGGGAAGAGAACAAGGAACACTCTTATTTTCCTTCCAGAAGAAGTCTCAATACCTGCAAGGGAACTAGACACCTAGATGCAGGGGAGGTAGAGATTCCTCAACAAACAAGTGAGGATGTTGTGGATGGAGTAGGCAAGCAAAGAGCTAATCAGAAGAGAAGGAACATAGCAATCATCAAAACAAGGCTTCCCTGAGGACTTTATGCAGGTAGAGGGTCTTCCTTGGCAGGACACTAGTATTCCGCAAAGGCATTTGCTAGGAATTACCATGACTCCAGCTGGGACATCCATCTTTTACAATGTCTCTGGCAAAGGGTTATCTCTTGCCTTTCCCAATTCAAAATGCCTATGGGCTCTGCACAACTTGCATATCATTCATATTTTTCTGCTTTTTTCTTCATTTTGCCGTTAATAAATAATTTTTAAAATGTTACTAATTGCAAGGTGTGCTTGCATAAGTGCTTCTCCCTAAATAGGCTATTTATCTTAGTGGGAGGCCACAGAACAAACAAGGCCTTTGAGAGTTGGTGGCAGCTGGAGGGTGAAGATGGAGTCAAGAGAAACAGTAGGCATAAACATCATTCACGAAGAAGTGCCTTAGGAAGATGTGATTCCCACATTCTCACATACTTTAAAAAAAGAGCACAGATCTCAGTTTGCTGCCATCTTTTCCCCTTTGCTTTTATTGAAAGTGTTAGGACATCAGGCAAACTTGATTTTAATTGTAAATCTTAGGTCAAGCTCAACTCTGCCCCTATGGACTTTTCTCTCTCCTACAAGTGTCCAATATCCAAGCCATTGACTTCTGACAGCTGCCAAAGACATCATGGGAGCTTTTCTGGAAAAAGTTCAGGCTGCCCAGGAATTACTTTATGTGATAAGGCTACACAAGATAAGTTTACTGAGAAAAAAAAAAAAAGTAGTGTAACAGTGTTTTTGTTGAGGTGGATTGCTCTGCACCAGGCAGCAGGAGGCATGATTCCATGGTCAGAGTCAGACTGGAACTGTGAGGCAGGCAATCATCATAAATCCCCCCAAACCAGCCAGGATTCATGGGACGAAAACCACAACCATTATTTGTGTGGAGCTAGAGCACAATTCTCCCAAGTGATGAGGAACTAACTGGAGACAAAAGAGTATGTGTGTCCTACCTGTAGCACTAATGCATCCGAGAAACCTGGGAAGAGAGCACTGTACCCTCTTTCATGTCTCCCACTTATAATGTGATCATAAATTAAAAGATACAATGATGAACTGCAGTATGGAAGTAAATAGTACCGAGTAACAGTAAAATGCACAGACACGTCCATTGATAAGGCGATTTAATAGAATAGAGTACTTTGTGTTGGAAAGGAGCTCTGGTGGTCATCTAGTCCAACCTTTCACTCAAAGGAGGGCCAACTTACATCCAGTTGCCCGGGCTTTGTCCTGTCAAGTGTGGTACATTTGCAAGGATGGAGAGTCACAACCTTGCTGGGCAAGTGTGTTTGACCACCCTCATTGTGATTTTTTTTTTTTTTTTAATAATGTGGATATAGATGAAAGTGAACAGGAAATGTGTTCTGCAAATGTTAGGTAATCTTTTGAAGAATTCTTGTAAAATTAACCTGATGAAAATTAAGAAAATGTATCTTGATAGTTTCATGAATGCAGAACAGTCCTTATAAGTGCAAGTTCAGATGCCAAGGCTGTATACTGTTCTAAATGGGTATAAATCTAGCAAAAAAACCCATGGGTTTAACTAAAAGTAGAATTTCAGCACATGAATTTTACAGAATGCTTTGAATAAACTTGTTTGTATGCATGTTCTCAGCAATGCAGAGCACTGAGCTCAGAGGACGTTCAACATAAAACATGAAAATGAAACTGGAACTGCTCACAAATTCCTAAGAAACTTGGTGGTTTCCTTTTTAGCTAGTTGTTGCATGACATAAAACCTGAATAAGATCAGCCTACAAGCTGTGCTATTGGTGCATGTTTTAAACCAATCATGAGAACTGGAGAGTTTCTGCTATCATGCAAGTAGGACAGAGCTCCTTTGTAAGACTTTGAAAATCTTAGTGGTTATGTGAACCTGATTCTTCCAATGACTGCATAAAGATCTGATGTAAGTATAACACTGCTAAAATGCAAATCTATATTTACTGTATGTATATTTACTGTATCTGACTGGCGGATTGCAGACTTTTTTTTTCTGAATTCTTAAGATTTGCTTAAATTATTTTCAAATTATTTGTGGGGAGTGGACTCTGATTCTTAACCAGAGATTGGGTAAGTCCTGATCCTAAAACACAGGTCCGTGTAACTTCAAACCCTGGGCAATAAAGTGTTTTAGAAGCTGAACCTGTCTTGCCACTCAGTCTTCTGTCATAGGCAAAGGTGCTAGTAAGCCTCTTCAGCTTATGCATTAGGCTACTGCTGTTTGTAAACCTTTCATTCTGAATTTCAGGGAAGACTTGTAAGGAGAAAAAAAAAAATCTGTATATATTTATATCTATATGTTCCTGCTTACTTTCTTCTGGTTGTTATTAAACCCTTACCTGCAGATGGTAAGTTGTTTTGATTGTACAGCAATCTTGTGGTCTTTCACCCTCTGCTTTTCCCAGGAGGAGTACAGGCTAGGAAGAGGAGAATTTCTTGTGCTTCTCTGAAAAGTCTTTCTTTCTGTAGAAGATGGAGATATAAAAGAAAATTTGCAGTGTATTGTGCTGAAGTGTTAGCCTGTATTCTTCAGTGCTTCTGCTAAAAGCTGAAAGGCATGTGTTCTCTAAAATACACAGCTGCATTTTAAATGTAGTTAATGACATTTTCTGTAACAAAATTTCAACCCAATCTTATCCTAACATGGCAAAAAAAAAAAAAAAAAAATTCGAGGTTGTGTTAGAATTATTGTATTTGATGTTGAACAAAAAAAGTGAAAGAGAAAAAGATAAAACAGCTGACAGTTAAACAATACAGGGAAAGTGAAAATTCACAACAAGGGTGAGCAAAGAAGAAAGTGAGAAATGATATCTCTTCACCTGAAAGCTGAAGTGGGATGGAGAGTAGACTGAAATGATGCAAATAGGCTGTCACATGTGACGTGAAATTAAGACAGAAAGCAATGGACCCAGTAGCAGATTGACTGCATAGTGAGGTGGACAAGGGACTGCAGCAAGGGTGCAACAGCAGAGAAGGAACAGCAGGTGAGAGGGTGTGTGGGTGAGGTGGGTTGGAGAGAATGAGGCCAGAAAAGCATGTCCACAAGAAATATTAAGACAGGCCTGAGAAATGGACTTTGAACAAATATTAAAATGCATTGCTAGTTTTTTTATGAAATCCCTTAAATAGAAATAAAGTACCTTCTTTCTGATGGTGAGGTATAGAACATATGGTTTGTGTGAGGATCTAATGTTGCTTTTTTTAATTTATTTTCTGACCTAGGATTTTTTAACTTTTTTTTTTTTTAAATGATCTTTCAATGAAAGGAAAATGAGCTCAGTCATTTCATGAGGAGGTTGAAAAGGTTGTGTCTTTTTTGCACACATGAGAGTGTTGAAGGGAAGCTTTTGAAACCACAAGATGCACAGAAGACAATGGAGTTTCAGTAATAGAGAAAGACAAAGAAAGCAAACAGTGACTGGAATTCCTCAATCTTTTGCAGTGTACATATGCTTATGAGAAGATAGTCTGTTTTCCAACAAAATGAGCATAAAACTCAGTTTCATGCAGGAAGATCTGAATTACATCAAAACAGTCTTAGGCATGAGAAGCAGTACAGTCCCATTAGCCTGCTCTGATGCTTTCTTTCAGCCAAAAGGAGCTAATCATAGAATCATAGAATCATAGCATCACAGAATCACAGAATGGTTTGGTTTGGAAGGGACTTCAAAGATCATCTAGTTCCAACCCCCCTGCCATGGGCAGGGACACCCTCCATTAGACCAGGTTGCCTAAAGCCCCATCCAACCTGGACTTAAACACTCCCAGGGATGGGGCCTCCACAACCTCTCTGGGCAACCTGTTCCAGTGCCTCATCACTCTCATAGTGAAGAATTTCTTCCAAATATCTAATCTAAATCGACCCTCCTTCAGCTTAAGGCCACTGCCCCTTGTCCTAGCACTCCATGCCCTTGTAAACAGTCCCTCTCCAGCTTTCCTGTAGGCCCTGTTCAGATACCAGAAGGCTGCTACAAGGTCTCCCTGGAGCCTTCTCTTCTCCAGGCTGAACAATCCCAACTCTCTCAGCCTGTCCTCACAGGAGAGGTGCTCCAGCCCTCTGATCAGCTTCGTGGCCCTCCTCTGGACTCTCTCCAACAGCTCCATGTCTGTCTTGTGCTGGGGCCCCCAGAGCTGGACGCAGTACTCCAGGTGGGGTCTCATGAGGGCAGAGTAGAGGGGCAGGGTCACCTCCCTCCACCTGCTGGTCACACCTCTTTTGATGCAGCCCAGGACACGGTTGGCTTTCTGGGCTGCATGTGCGCATTGCAGGCTCAAGTTGAGCTTTTCATCAATTAATACCCCCAAGTCCTTCTCCTCAGGGCTGTTTTCAATCCATTCCTCACCCAGCCTGTAGCTGTGCTTGGAATTGCCCCAACCCATGTGCAGCACCTTGCACTTGTCCTTCTTGAACTTCATGCATTTTACATAGGCCCACCTCTCAAGCCTGTCAAGGTCCCTCTGGATGGCATCCCTTCCCTCCAGTGTGTTGAACGCACAACACAACACAGCTTGGTGTCGTCACCATTCAATCCCACTGTCCATGTTGCCGACAAAGATGTTAAACAGCACCAGTCCCGACACTGACCCGAGGAACACCACTCATCACTTGGACATTGAGCCATTGACCACAACTCTCTGAGTGCCACCATCCAGCCAATTCCTTATCCACCAAGTGGTCCATCCATCAAATCCATGTCTCTCCAATTTAGAGACAAGGATATCATGTGGGACAGTGTCAAATGCTTTGCACAGGTCCAGGTAGATGATGTCAGTCACTCTTTCCCTATCCACCAATGCTGTAACCTTGTTGTAGAAGGCCAGGAAATTTCTTACGCATGACTTGCCCTTAGTGAAGCCATGTTGACTGTCACCAATCATCTCCTTACCTTCCATGTGCCTGAGAAGTTTCCAGGAGGATCTGCTCCATGACATTGCTGGACACAGAGGTGAGACGGACAGGCCTGTAGTTCTCCAGGTCTTCCTTTTTTTCCTTTCTCAAAATGGGGGTTCTGTTTCCCCTTTTCCAGTCAGTGGGAACTTCACCAGACTGCCACAGCTTCTCAAATATGATGGAGAGTGGCTTAGTCACTTCATTCACCAGTTCCCTCAGGACCAGCGGATGTGTCACATCAAGTCCCGTGGACTTGTGTATCCTCAGGTTCCTTAGATGGTCTCAAACCTGATCTTCTCCTACAGTGGGTGGTTCTTCATTCTCCCAGTACCTGCCTTTGCCTTCTGCGACTTGGGCGGTATGGCTAGAGGCGTTGCCAGTGAAGACTGAGGCAAAAAATTTGTTGAGTACTTCAGCCATCTCCATATCCTGGGTAACCAGGTCTCCCGTTTCCTTCTGGAGAGGGCCCACATTTTCCCTAGTCTTCCTTTTATCACTGACGTACCTATAGAAGCTTTTCTTGTAGCCCTTGATGTCCCTGGCCAGATTTAATTCTATCAGGGCTTTGGCTTTCCTAACCTGTTCCCTGGCTGCTCGGACAGTTTCTCTGTATTACTCCCAGGCTACCTGCCCTTGCTTCCACCTCTGTAGGCTTCCTTTTTGTGTTTGACTTTGCCTAGGAGCTCCTTGTTTATCCATGCAGGCCTCCTGGTGTTTTTGCCTGACTTCCTCTTTGTTGGGATGCATCGCTCCTGAACTTGGGGGTAGGTGATCCCTGAATACTAACCAGCTTTCTTGGGCCCCTCTTCCCTCCAGGGCTTTGTCCCATGGTACTCTACCAAGCAGGTCCCTGAAGAGGCCAAAGTCTGCTCTCCTGAAGTCCAGGGTAGTGAGCTTGCTGTGCACCCTTCTTGCTATCCTGAGGATCTGTAGCTCCACCATTTCATGGTCACTGCAGCCAAGGCTGACCTTGAGCTTCACATTCCCCACCAGCCCTTCATTGTGGAGAGAACAAGGTCCAGCATGGCACCTCTCCTCATTGGCTCCTCTATCACTTGGAGAAGGAAGTTATCATCAATGCATTCCAGAAACCTCCTGGATTGCTTATGCCCTGCTGTGTTGTCCCTCCAACAGATATTGGGGTGACTGAAGTCCCCCATGAGGACCAGTGTTTGTGAACGTGAGGCTGCCCCTATCTGCCTATAAAGGGCTTCATCTGCGCGGTCTTCCTGTTTGGGTGGCCTGTAGCAAACTCTTGGTTGACTTATGGGTCAGGATTAAAGGGAGGTCAGGGGCAGGTCACACTGTAGTGGGGGTCTGCTACAGGCTACCCAAACAGTAAGGCCATCCAGGCAGGATGCCATGTTAACACAGCTTCATTGCTTCTGGTGTTCAGATGAGTTTATCTTTCTGGGCATTGTGTTGTGCTTTGTGCAGGCACTACCTTTGCAGTACAAAAATTCAGAGGCTGTAGAAGGAGAGGGAATAGGAAAAGATCTGAGCTGGCATCTGTAATGTTATAGAATGTGTCAGAGGCAGAGCAAAAATATTGAATGTAGGAATGAACAAATCAATACCAAGATCAAATCTATAACACAGTCCATCAGCTCAGGACTCCTCACCAGTCTTTCAGATCACCTGTAATACGTTGTTTGCTAAAGTGCACTTGACAGTTTGTGTGGAGGTGGCCACCTGGCCAGCCCAGTGATGTTACTGTCCTCCTCCCCATTCCCAGCTGTGAAAATGCAATGTTCCTGCTTTCTTCCAGGAACTTTGTAAAAACACCTGTGTTATACCTGCTAATACTGAGCATGATCACATCATAAGTGCTGTCAGTGTGCTAACTTGGTCTACAGGGAAATACAATACAAACAAGGGTTTGTTACAATCCTTACTTAACTTTAAAAGGATCGAGTACCCTTTCCTTAGTCCTTTAATCCTTTAATCTTTCAGACTGAAGTCTGAGTGATTATTATGAACTTCTATGCATGTTTGACTTCTGCTTTAAACCTGGAGAACAGCCAGTGTGCTTGGAAGCTTGTTTAGATTTTCCAACAGTTCTGACTATTCTAGTGGAAGATATGCTCTTGATTTACAAAACTCTCCTTACTTACTGCTGCTAGGTGTCATTATGTAAATGCTAAATGTCTTTACTGTTCTTAATCAGCCATTCACTGGAATACAAACATTTTAATAATTGAAATTATGTTTCCAGGAAAGGAAATGATTTGTTAGACTATAAGATCCCTGAATCAGTGACTGTGCCTCCGGTTGTGTTCATTATGTGGACAGCATAAAGAAGATTCATCCTGCACGGGATCCTTTGTTATTCTTGTGTTGGCAGCAGTCATCACAGAATCATAGAATGGTTTGGTTTGGAAGGAACTCTTAAAGGTCATCTAGTCCAACCCACCTGGAATGAGCAGAGACAATCATAGCAAGGCTACTAACCAAAGGTAGTGCCAGAGGGTCTTGTACTGAGGTCTTATACTAAGATGCTCCTTTTACCTAAGAAAAGCACTATGATCTTTCAGATACATGGATGAATTCATGGAATTTAATTCACAGTTCACATTATTTGGATGTGGGCCTCAATCTTTATTACTAAGGAGTAGATTGCAAAATATTATGTAATTTCTGCGTTCCTTTGCTTACAAACCTTTCTGCCAATTCTTCACTATTATCAACACTGAGGTCAAATCAGTCTTAACACTTCTGACCAGACTGGTGCCAACCTCCCTTGTCAGCTCACTGTGGTTCACAGCCTGAGTATTCCCTGAAAATAAGATCCAGTAGGCATAACAATAAACACGTGCCAAAGAGGTCTATACAAAGCACAGCTACTTAAAAGAAGTATCCCAGCTTTTGCTTGAGAGTGCTGAAGTTTAAGCATATAGCAGAGTTTGATGTTGCCCTTCTGTCACCACTGTTACCTCCTGAAGGCATCCATCTAACGTACATCTGTTAGGTCAAGCACCTTTTCACTTCTGCCTTTAGAACTGAATGAAGTCTATACCTTATGTTAAAAATTGAATACATTGAAAACAGTATTGGGGCACAGGCCATACAGCTTGTGCAGTTTGAAATGGGAATGCCAAGTCTACCTTACCAGGAGAATTTTAGGCAACCACTTGAGGTTTTATGTGAACTGGTGCATTCCATTGGCCAAAAATTAACTTTTTTTTTGAGATGAGTGTTATACACCCTGTGGGTATATGAGCCAGGGCCAGGACTTAAGTCATAGACATGATCAACTGAACCAAAAGGATGAAAACTATACACAGTGTCGTTTTGACCTTTGGTGCAATTTCAGCAATCTATTATCATTGCCCTCCAGATTTCACTCAGCATTCACTAAGAAAACTTATCATAATATGTTCCTTGTGGGCCAAAAAGAGTCAAGTACGGGTTTCAACTTAGTATTTTCAATAAAATAAAAAAGATGTCCATGCATATTGTCATGTGTTTGTTTTCATTGTTCCCATTCAAACTTTTAGTCTTGGGCCCTATATCCTCATTGGAACTATTACAACTCAAAAAAGTCACGATGGTTTTTTACGTATGTGATGCTATGGTTTTCACCACCTCAACCCTCAAAGGTTTATTCAGCTTCATTTTCATAATCATGCAGCACTGTGTGAAAACTTGCTTTTTCTTCTGCAGCTTGGTCTGGGAAATTAATTTACTGACATGATCCGAATTACTGTTGAAATGTCATGCAACTTCCTCCTGTTCTCAGATGTGGATTTCAATTCCTGACTTTGCTGCCAGGACCACTAAAGGCTGATTTTTATGGTGCAGTGTTCCTGTGTTAGATCCCTATGAATTTCTAACAGACAGATGATGAATACGCTTTAGAAATGGCCTTTTGCTTAAAGGGAAAAAAAGGCAGTGCTGTGCACAAACTTGTTAGGATTGTTGTGTACACGGACTACTACACAGCAAGGCATGACATATGTTTTCTAGGTAGGCCGTGTGGATAAGTGAGCACAGCAGGAGATTGAGGACAGTAAATTTCTTTATAGTATTAAGTGTGAGACACTGTGGTGGCTACATAATGAGTGACAACCCAGCTGTCAGGGAAGTACAGGATCTTTGTTTCTGCATCCAAGAAATGCAGATACTGATGCTGATATTGTTTATTAGCTCCTTTCTCATACAGCTAAAATAATTACAATTTATGGCACATTAAATAGTGGCATCTCAACACCACCTTTAGCTATGATATCAAAAGATTAATGTCTAAATTTCCAGGAAAAGACCTCTAATTTTGCCTGCTAACTTTGATAAACCTTGAGCCTGAGGTACTTGTGAGGTACTGAGAGCTCAAAGGTGGAAGCAATCAGAAAAATTCAGCACCTGAGAAAATCAGAGCCAGAATGTTTCAAGTTGAGCCACAAATGAATGGGGAAGTAAAATTAAAAACCCTCTCCAGTAAGTCTAGCTCTGGGGAAGTCTAAAATTGCTCCTTTTCTTCTTTACTTCCTTATGCTTATTTCTGGATCTCCTTCACTAATTTTTCAGATTATACTATATGTTAGCATGCTTAATCCAAAGTAATTCTTCCTTATTATCTATTATCACATTAATTTTGTTATAAATGTTGTCCCTGGTTTGGGGGTTGGTGTTTTTTGGGTTTTTCGGGTTTTTTTTGTTTTTTTAGTTATGTTGATCTGTATACAAAAGCAGGAACAGTATTTTGTGTGTTACTGGAACAGGAAGATACTCACTCTAAGCTTGGGCTTTCTCTTTTTCTCCTTTATTCAGGGCTTTTGGTTTACCATCAGTAATACAAGATACTTTGTACATGTCAGGCACCGTCACATGCAAAGTGAAAGAATTAGCAGCACTATGTCTTAAAATCTAATCCATTCTGAAGCAAACTTCAATTTACCCACCCTAAGATTTCCGATACCTCACACTGAGTTACAGGTATCTGTTGCTCTTGAGGTTAAAGAACTCAGACAATAAGTATTCTCAAAAAGGTATGCAAAGCAGAGCTGAAACAAAATCAGTGTTGGCAATCTTCTAAACTAGATAGATGTTAGTGCAGGCAGTTAAAAAAGTCTGCTTGTGCCCATTTATGAAGCTCTCCTGCATGTAAGAAGCCAACTGCAACTGATTGTTATTATCCACGGGTAGAGTTTCAATGTGAAGTTGGTGTGAAAGCAGTGCCCTGTCAGACTACTTCAAACTGCTTGCAAGCTACAGATCCTGAAAGCCTCATGGGTGAAATTGCGGAAGTGTTTTCTTTTCCTTCATTGCCACAGGTCAGTGGTTCGTATTCCATGTGTGTGCATGGCCTGTTTTAATCAGGATTTTCTTTGTTTCTAGTGGTAGTCTAGTGTTTGTTTGGTTTTGCTGATTTTCAGCTGCAACGGGCTTTGAAGGCTAGCATGGCTCTAATCCATCTCAGCAGAAGGTAGTTGTTGCAAGTTCTGATGCAATCCTGCTTTTGTTTCAGATCCACCTGGGAAAATGTTCCAGTTCCTCACAATGCTGTTGCTGGAAACACAGCTCCATGTGGTTTCAGGTGAGAGAGAAACTGCCTTTCAATTCCACCAGCAGAACCAATGCAGCAAATACCGCTACGCTCCCAGTACAGGGGCTTCAGCACCTCCAGTGATCCTTGCATGAAGAGCCAGTGATGTTTGAGGCCTCTGCTTTGCAACGTCTTACAGAAGGCACTGTGTACTAATTGAGCACGGGACAGATGTCCGTCACTTTCCACAATCGAGCTTCTTTAAGACATAATGTATTGACATCTGAGGGAACTTCTCTTTTTGAATGTCACTATCAATATTTCCATGTGCTTCTGAATTAAATCTACCAATACATGGTACGTCCAATATAGAAGTAGTAACAAGGTATATTGAATGATGTATTATAAATAGCTCTCCTTTATCAAGACACTTTTAAATGGTAAAACAATATGGATTTCAGAATTAGTGAGTGGCTAAGAAGATTATTTTGATATACTTTCTGTAATACTGTTGCATATATCTTAGAAGACACATGGAATCAGATGATACTCACATGGTCCCAGGTTTGTGGAAGACCGTAATTGCTAGATAGCAATTCTTCAGTTACACGTGCCTATGCAGTGCAACTCTTTTTGGAGTTTCACAGGAGTTACACTGGATTTTCTCTTTATAAGGGATAATGAAAGTAGATTTACTATTTCCACAACTAACCATTGCTTTTACCAGAATCCTAGGACATGTAAGATACAACCATAGTCTCACAGAAGTGCTCCCTGTGTAATCACTGACAGCCTTAAGTTATTTCTAAAATGTCAAAAAAACCCTTGCTCATTTTGTCCTTCTTTTTCAGACTCTGTAATCAACACAGAATATACATGATTTGCTACAAATACTACTAACATGGCAAAAATGTTAGTGTGAACAGGGACAAAAAAAGCTTAGAACTTTTATCAAACCAGTAACCATATGCCTGACTACATTACACCTTTTGCCAAGTTTAAAGAAAATCAGAACATATTTTAATACAACAAATGAAATGGTTTTCTTTTCCTGGTGTAGCTTTATTTACAGTTGAAGTTCCTCAACAGCTATACATTGTGGAGTATGGGAGCAACGTGACCATGGAATGCAGATTCCCTGTGAACGGCTCATTAAAGCTAGGACTCCTGACTGTTGTTTGGGAGCTAAAAAGGCAGGGCCAGACAAAATCAAAAGAAGTGTACACACTCCGCAATGGGAAGGCATTCCCTCCATCCCAACATCATGATTACATAGGAAGAGCAGCACTTCTGCACAATGAACTGCAACTGGGACGAGCTCTCCTTCAGATCACCAGCGTGAAGATCACAGACGCGGGATCGTACCTTTGTCTCATTGACTACCAGGGCGTGGACTACAAGTACATTACTTTGGAAGTAAAAGGTTAGTGGCTGAATTGAATGTAAGCATATATTCATTAAGGTGTTTCTACTAAATTCCTACAGGCTTGTAGAAATCAATTAATTTGGAGGAATTTCTTGCTAATTCATTCACTAAGACCCTGTGCTCAACCCGCAGGTGAACCAAAGCAGTTGTCTTAGAGGTGACTAGCCTTCAGTTCAGCAGCCAGCTGAGCTTCTCTAGGCGCAGCCTGCGCCAGAGAGGGAGAGCAACTGCTGCCCCTCCATCCTCCATCCTCCTTCTTCCCACACTCTCTTTTCCAGTGTCCCCACCCCCTGCCCCTCATTTGACCCCTGCTGGGCCATCTCTGGCCATTCCCTAAAGTTTCTCAGAGGTGCTTTAATTTACTTACGGGCCCTGCTGCAACTACACATGTGGCTGGGAATTCCCCGAGTGACTGCAGCTCCCAGAGCAAGGGCATGTGATTTTCTGTGTTCGTCAAAGCCAAATGGACATTAGTAATAAAAGCATATGTTACTGGATAGCATGACAGACCAGTCCTTTGAAAGGCCTCTGGTGTTTCCCATGAACTGCAGTATGTCTGTGTGATACAAGGCAGCATTAATTTCCCACCTGGGCATTTAAATAATGAGCTTTGTCAAACAGAAAAATGGATACAGCCATTTTAAAGATCCACACTGGTTCCTCTGAACTGTCCTCATAGAAAGTCTAAGTTCAGTTTTGTTCTAATATGATGAAAATATCACACTTGTTTATAAACTATGGTAAAACAGATGTTAAACCCAGCCTTTTTCTTGAAGTGGCATATTCAAAAAGTGAAAATGGAGTCCCATGAAACTTCACTTGTTTCCTCTGTATTGATAAATTATAAATTGAGTGACAACTGCTGCCTCACATAAAGTAGTGGAGTAAGTTCTGTCACTGTAGGTGTGAGAAGGATTGAATAACAAATATTGAATTGTTCTACAAAATATCCTTCACCATTTCAAGTAAATATACCTCAGATACAGCCACAGACAAAATATTAAAGGGAAGGAAGGAAAGTGAAGTGGGAAAATAACTACTGGTGCATAAAGTAATTTCACGCAACTTCTTATGCAGCATCCTACAAGACAATAAACACTCAAGTAATGAGAAAACCAGGTGAAGACAAGTTTGTTTTTATGTGCCAGTCAGAAGGCTTTCCTCTGGCAGAGGTTTTCTGGCAGAATGAAAAGAACTTCAATCTCAGTGGATCTGCAAATACCACCTATACGCTGACTGCAGACGGCCTCTACAATGTCACCAGCATCCTGACGTTCAAACCAAACATGAGTGAGAACTACAGTTGCGTGTTCTGGAATAAAGAACTGAATGGAGAAACTTCAGCCCGCATCTCCACTTCAGGTTCGTATCACCTTGAACTTGTACAAGACAGACAGTGTTTGTACATACATCATGTCCTATGATCCATCACTGGAATTCAGTTCTAGAAAACAGTGTAATATTGATGCTCTGGAAAAGAAACAAGTCAGTATCACTCATGCTTTTGAAGCTTCAGCTAGCTCACACTCCAACAAGACAGTCTGTCATTTTTCTGTATATTTTAATTTTAGGATAGCTCCCATTATTTGGCTGCCAGTGCAGAGGAAATTCTTTAATCTGCATAGGTGTATTCCCTGATCTAGACTCCTAATTAATTGTTCTTCAGATGGGACACAGATAAATTGCAGCAGTGCTCACTCAAATGCCATACAAATGAGAGATTTGACTCATTTTTTGTAAAGCTTCTTATAGTGATATTGCAGAATAAAGTATTCATAGAATGAGTGTAAAACACTACGTTGGTAAATTTTAAGAATCTTTTGTTCAGTCAGAGCAAGACTTTGGAGAATCAGAACTGGTAACTTCATAAATGATGCCTGGCTTGTAAGTTATAAATTTACTTTCTTTTCACGCTTTCGACAGATTTAATGATTACACAGTACAGTGGACAAAAATCCCTGATCTTATTTATCGTCCCCACATGTGTGATGGTAGCTGTCCTTTGCTCTGCACTAATAATCTTTCAAAAGAGAAAGTCATTCAAGAATGGGCAACCCAAAAAAGGTACATTTTACTTCAGAGAGTGGATCTTTTCACTTATTCTTTATTTTTCCTGTGAACAAACTTGGAAATTTTAGTAACACTAGGCACACTTCTGTGATTTTGGTCACATTTTATTTCTAGATGTGCTCTAAAATGAGATCTTGGATCATTTGAGTTGCGTTTTATTTTCCTCACCTTGTTGCTTACATGAGACAAGGTATATGGGAAGGTAATTTTTCTTTTTTATCTGAGCAGCTACTGCTTTGGCTTCGGTAAGGAGTGCTGTAAAAGCATAGTGTGAATGGTGTTTTTCTTCATGGTTACAAAGAGATTGTAGCTACAGCATATGACACACAACTTTTTGGTTTTGATCTCCATTAAGACTGTGTAACTAAAATGGTATGCTGTACTGGACTATTACAAATAGTGTTTCTTTTCTTGTTTGCAAGTGCAATAGTGGAGAAGTAATGAGGCAAACGGGCTATTATTCTTGTCTTTTCTTGCATATGAATAGACTCCAGTAAACTCAGACAAATGTATTTATTGTCATGAAATGAAAGTCTTGCTATTAAAGACTTCAGAATTTGGTTCAAAATTGTAAAAGAAAAGAAGTGTAGAGAAGTTTATGTATTTGGTATGAGTTAATAATAAACTTAAATGTGCTTAAAGCTAAGTTTAATCTAAAAGTTTGTTGAATTGTATCGTTTCTTTCAAATCTAGAAATGTTTAAGCTAAATTTATATATATTTACTTTAACAGACAGGAGAGGAAAACTGAACCCTAACCTGGAAGATGAGAACAGTAAGGCATACGTTTTTCTATATTTATGCTTACAGCCTTTTCTTACAGACAAGATCTTTATAAATCTGCAGATGGCAACTTAAATAATGTTACATCAAGATAGAGGCTAGTTTTTAATTTACATTAAACTTGTCTTCAATTGCTTAAAAATGCAGTATCTAACATTATGACCTTCTCACAGGTGATGTAAAGATTTATGCATGTTTGTTCCCTTTCACTGAGAAACAGATAGCTTGCATACATAGCTGGGTATACACCTCTGTATACTAACTGCAGTTCTAGTAGCCTCAGCTAAGTAGGATTTACAGAGAAAGCTGGTTGCTTTGGAAGGCATCAAGATTTTTGTGGTCATAGTCTGTTATACTTTTGGCTCAGGCCACAGTTTTTAACAACTAATACCTCATTTATCTGGAATATTAGATCATCCACTGAGCTGCTCCTCACCTTATGAGTAAATGACTTCCCTAGTCAGGGATTTTTACATTGCAGAGGGAAGGTAATGCCTAAAAAAGTATCAGGATGCATGTAACTGTCCTGTACTAAAATTGAACTGAAAAAAAACCCCCAATGAACCACCACAGAAAACTACAAAACAGAATGATAAGAAAGCTCTTAAAACACCTACTTATATAAATCAGTTTTGTTACCTGTTAATAAAAGTCTGATAGGTTAATGTATTGTCAGGAGAGAGGCAGTGGCCACTGTTAGGTACAGAGATATTGGGTTCAGCTGTAATTCCTTGTTATCCAAGCAGACCCTAACACAGCCCATTGAGGCCAGCCCCAAGGCTGCCTAATGTGCTCCAGGAATATGAATGATTCTCCCCTAAGGAGCAAAACTGGAGCAAAACTGTGATGCAGCTGACCGAGCGGCCTGAAGAAACAATACATAGCATTTTCTAGACACATAGGCAGCTTTGGGCTTTTCCAAGGACAAGATATACTTGAGAAGTCACCTGTGTTTCTCACTGCTAAAAAAAATACACCAAGAAGTTGCCAGCTTAAACAATAACTTCTGTAGGTGAAATGAAAACTAGGGATTGGATGGAGAGGGCATGAATTCATTGATTCCCATGTCATCTCAGACTGTAGCGCTTGCATCTTACCTGTAGCTGTCCATTCCACTGCCATCAGTAGATACGACAATCAAAATTACACTTTCAGAAAAACACTTTCATCTTTCAGAAATCAGCACTTGCTGTAGTCAAAGGCCCTTTCTTAGTTTTCACGTGATGGTATGAAACTTCAGTGGAACTATGCCATGTGCAAATGAAGAAAAGCTCAAGGCAAGCAGCAATCTGGAGGACAGTGTTGGTGCGTGTCTGGACATAATTCCAGTGCACGTTGTCTGAGCATGGTGTGGCTTCCCGTAGCTTTTAGTATCACTGTTGTAAAAATTTTTCACTTTTTAGGCCCTAGCCTCCTCTATGCACTTACTGAAATGAAGAAATTAAAGGAGAGGTAGCTGCTTTTTGTGGTTTTGTTTTACTTCTTCATTTTAATGACCGAAAATCTTAGTGCAACATGCAGGAAGTCATATGACAAACATTTATACTTCTCAGCATCATATATTTTCAAGAAACACTGGAAAGAACCTTTTTTCCATGATGAGTAGGTAGTTGAAGCATAAAAGCCACAGATGCTTTACCAGAGAGTCTTGGAAATGACCCACATGGCCCTGTTTACAGGAACATGGATTGTTCATGTTATCATTTTAACTTACAGCTCAAGCTGTATCAGCACTGAAGATATAGGACATTTGACCTCATTACTGAAGTTCCAGTTCTGCAAACTTTTATTCAGATGCACAGATTTTACTGATGAGCATTCCAGTGGATGTTATCTAACCTGATTTCAGTTTTAATATTTCATTTATATGGCTGATGATAGTCAGTGATAGCTTTGATGTAATAGAAAGTTCAGAATTTGGACTACAGATAAGAGAGAGAAAGAGAGAGAGAGTTCTTCCCTCTGAAAATATTGCAACAGGATGTCTTTGTAATTAATGGAGTCATTGTAACTTCAGCACAACCCAGAAAAGCTTGCATACAATGAAGATAGAGCTTTCACTCTTTAACACTCAGTTGTTAAAATCAGGCTATTTATTTGCATAAATTATTGCATGATTTTCAAAATAATACTATTTCATTTTCTTTCTTTAAGGAGATGACTTTAATTCTCAAACTGATGCTTTATAGTTGTCAACTGTCACAGCTTCAAGAGACAGTGGGAGCGTGGGTCTGTGAAAACTCTTCATCTCACATGCCGTAATTTGCACTTTTTGCATCTGTTTTTGGGGACTTCAACGGAAAGTTACAGCACTTTAGCTCTGGGATGAACACTGAACTCATGGGGATTTATTGGCAGTGCAGCAATGGAAAGCTATGCCTTCTCAGATACCATATCTTGAAGTTACTGAGAATTCTGCTGTCATGAAATGTGGTTTACCACTGTGAAGAGGTTATCTGAGTGCTTTTGATACACTTTAATTTTGGACTTACTGTTGCTCAAAAAATTTTTGTTTAAGAATGCCTATTAACTGTTCCAGTCTCAGGAATGGTGCTTGGATTCAAACATCTTGTGGGAATTTGAATAAAAGCCATACATGCTATCTTATGTCTAAACAGTCATCTTTTAGATGGACACATCATTACATGCCTGTATCTCATTTCCAGCCTTTCCAACACATTAAACTGGAAATTACTACAAGTACCCGCCAGCATGGCAATATATGGAAGATATTTAATATCACAAAAGCTAGAAGAGGTCGAAGTTAAATTAAAAGACAGAAAAAAAAAAAAATCCCACCACAGTAAATCAACATTATGTCACTGAAGAGAATTTCAATGCACAGTCTACGTAAAACCCCATAAGCAACTCAGGTTAAAAATCATGAACTCTGATGCTATGTACATGACAGTAAAAAGTTTTATATTTGAACTGGTTACTCAACAGAATTTACTTTAGGAGGAATTTGGAAGCAAAAGTGAAAATGATGGTCAGCCAGATTTCTCCACTGATTATTTTCAAACAGTTTCTCAGAGGAAAAGATGAGTCTTTCCCATGCCAGGCACTTACTGGTTTACCTCCCACTACTGGAATGCCTAAAAATGACTCATTCAAGTCCAAATATGCTGCGCGCTGTGCATAGCTTCTACAGTGCCAGTTTTGAAAAAATGCCCAACAGGAGACAACTTTGTATCTTAGATGGTCATCAGATAGTGAAGGAAGGACACTGGGTAGGATTTGTCTATTATTTTCAAAGAGCACCAGCTCTGCATTTTCTCACAAGATAGATGTAACAAGATTGAAGAAAGGTGTTCACAAGGAAACTACTTTTGTCATTATCCTGCTCTTGGAAGAGTGCTGTTTGCACAAAAAAATATTGTCACCAGTAAAGTTTTCATTCATAGCACTTGCTCTGGATTACTTGCTTTGGAGCCATTTACTCCAGCACAAAGTGGACCTACAGTACTGCTATGAGAACAGAAAGACAGCATTCACACCTCTTCTGTTTCATCAGGACAGCTGATTTTAAATAGCAGGGCTGCTGTTGATTTTACTCGTGGAAGAGAAAAACGAATCTCTCTCTGCCATCACCTCTAACATCCATGCATTGTATCTTTAAATACTCATTTGTAGCCATTGGAATCAGCTGAGACAAATCTGCACCAGGCTTGTTATGTCCTTGCTGACGTGGCAAATCAGGTAGCTGTCAGAGAATCAGAGGCAGCTTCTTCAAGCATTGCTTAGCTTCAGCTGCAATAGCAGCTTGGGGACTGCTGTGGCTTGTACCACCTAGGAATACTTAAGGGTCAGTGCATAAGGTCACGCAATTTCTCCCTGTGCCAGATTTGTACTCTGTTGGGAATGATGAGCCCCTCCTGTCAGCCATGGTGAAAAATCTAACCCACTGTGTTCCTAGGAGGACTTAATTTTGCATTGTTCTATTTCTTTTTTCCTCATAATCATAAAATGGAAGTAATTCAAACATAAGTAGTACATTACAGCTTTTGGAATTAGATTACGGTGATTATCATTGTTCCTTACTGAAATTAAAGTCACCTGGACATTATTTTATGCTGCTGAGTAAATGTTGCCTTGGCGTGCCCAGGGAAGAACAGGTGTGGGCAGCACTTCCTGCCAATTTTACAGGCTTGGTAAACACTACCCTGCTTTCCCTCTTTCACCTGGCATCCCTAGGCAGAGGCAGCTCAGTTTTGCACAAAAATCCTATGCCCTATCCACTCCATTTCATATGAAAGGAGCAATAGTATTATTTACTGTGATAACCATAATAATACCCAGACATGTACCTTGGTTTACAAGTTTCTTTTTTTTCCAGCTCTCACTGGATAAACATGAACTGCAATAAAAATAAATCAGGATGACTGTCACATCTTAGTATATGAAACTTAGCTTGTCAGCAGCTTGACCAGTCTACATGTGTCTATGAATTTATGCATGAGTTGTTTTTTACTGTAAACCACTGAGCATATGATACGTGTGATATGATGAGTCTCTGTTCTTTCTGCTTCAGCTACCCTTTTACATGCTGTTATCTTGAAACAGCTGAAGTAAGAGGTTTTAGATACAGATAAACTGCCTGCAAAATGTTTGAAGGGTTTGGCATTGGTTTGTTTTTTGTTGTTTGGGGTTTTTTTTGATAGTTTTAAAGCTTACAGTGAGTCAAGAGCTGATATCAATAGATCATAAAATTTTAGATATTTTTTATCATGCAATTTGCCCGTTGCTCCTGTGCTAAAATGACAAATATCTCACTGATAGTAAAGCAGGTCAGAGAATTGCAAAAGTAGTGTTCCTTAGCCAGATAGAAGAATTTAACACTTTAAAACTATTATTTTATACTTGGTTGTGAAAAATAGTCATTATTAAAATACAGTGAACTATGTTTTTGATGACTATAAACCACTGAGTAGATTCTTTACACATCTTTTCATACAAACATTACACCAACTTTAACTGAATCCATACCTTTATACAGTACACTAGCATCCTATTGCTCATGATATTCTCCTAGTTGGGACATATGTATGGAGATGAATAGAGGAGGTATATTTCAGAAAAGTAACAGAAGCTTCCTATGCAAGGTATGCACTATGCCACTCTGAAATGCCAGTTGATAGTGCAAGTAAGTTTTAAAGTCAATCCCTACAAACTAATCTTCATATATGTATATACTGTAAAGAATTGCCATTACTGAAACAGATCTAATTTCAAAGTTGGTTTTTTCCTTCTGTGGTGGTAGAAGTCAACTGAGCAAACTTCTAACCCAAACTTCTAACCCAAAGTGACCTCTGACTGTAAATTTGTTGTTCAAATTTGTTTCCGTATCCTAAGTAATTATCTGACTTTTCTCATAGGCTGATGAAAGCATGGCCTGAAAGTATAGCCCCAGATCAATGCCTGCCATCTGGTTTGGCAAGACATCCTGGTTTCCCGCAGCATTGTCAAGTGTGTCCTGAAATATTGTTTTATAGTCCATGCACTGTAATATTTCACTCAACTTCAATATGCAGCCATATGGTAAAAAGTTGCTGATGCAGGTAGGTGAACCATGAAAACATTGTTAAAGTGACTGAAAAGAAACATTAATTGAGTTCAGATGTATTTTCTTTTGGCTTTTATGTTTATTGCCCTTTTTCTGCACTGAGGTTTGTTTACTCACAATCCTCTTTCCTTAACGGGCTTTTCCAAGTGAGAAGTGAAACGTCTTTCATGCAAAGTCTGTGTTAGAAACCACTTTACATAAGGAAATATAACAAACTATATCCAGTAGAAAGAGCGGATTTAAGTGCATTCCTTACACATACATGTTTTTCAGGCAATGGGGCAAGGTGATACATGAGTCTCAGCTGGTGAAGACAGCGTTTTCTGTGGCAAGGCAGGGAATCTAGTCAGAAATTTAGAGTTCTAATTGCAATGGAAATGTTGGTAGCAAGAAGATTGCTGTGCTACTGGATTACTGTGTTCGTGTATGAAATCCACCTTTTTTCAGGTGAGATGATGAACATAGTCTTCCCAGATCTAAAATAAACAGCTGTTAGTCTTAACAATGCTCCAGCTTGGCAACAGTTATATCAAAATGCTACGTTGATAAATAACTCTCTTTCCACCTTGTATTCATGGAGCAGTAAAGTAAAACCTGGCAGAACAAAGAAGTCAGATATTGGTGAGAAGATGTATAAACCTGAGAATGTCACTGAGAAAGGAGAAGCTTTTTGTTGGAAAAGGGAACAGGAGAAAGGCAACAATTTTTGTTTCAAGAGGGACGCAGAATTTTTGTAAGAATAGTAAAGCCAGATGAAGCACTGTGAGCTCAAAGAATTTCCTGGTTCATATAAGAAGCCATGAACTACTGAGGGATGGTTCTGCACATCCCCAAAATGTTGCAACCTTAGTCCATGGAGCTGTCTTAGACTGGTGAGAAAACTGAAGCAGCAAGGCAGCTGTAAATTTATTGAGCAAAAACAACATATTTAGATCTTCATGCAAAGTCTTTGATTTTCTGTAGGTTTGTCAGGCACATACCTCATGCTCATAAAGAATTGTGAAGTACAATGTAAACCACAGAGCGTAGACATTGCTGAGATATTGGGGAAGATGTAAGAGATGGAGCCTACTTCTGGACTTGTTAAATGCTCAAAGCCAGGAGCAGAATCTGATTCAGCAAACTTAGAGATGGAGAATCTGGTGAATTCCCAGCTGAGAAGCTTATTTACATGAGAGTAAATTTCAGAGAGCTGGATGAAGATTAGTATATGCTGTGAATGGGAACTACTTCCACCTTCCCATACATTCTGCTGTTGGCATAGATTTAACAGTTTAACTTCAGAAGAGACCACTGGATCAGGTGTTTTAATTGCCCCTATGTTACAATTTATGAAGGATTGTTCAGGTACTTTATAACAAGCCTCAAACTTCACCTCTATAAAGTTGTTCAGTTTTCCAAAACTGAAAATTTGTATGACGATTCCTGCAAGAGAACAGAAGACCAGAACCCCAGTTGCCTCCACTGGGAGGAAGTCGTTTGGGTCAGGTATTCCCAGGATTTCCACAATGCTGAGTTGTACAATTGTACCCCACGCCGGAAAGAGAAAGGTGGAAAAAGCCCAAGGGTGTGAAAAATTTTCTTGCATCAGTCAAGACAGTCTTGAACAAGACATACTCTCAAAGCCATTTCAGGGTATTGGCCAACTCCGCTCAGTAGCCATTGCTGACCTTGCCTAGTCTCTGACACTTCAGACAAGGGTGCTGTTATGCTAGAAGCCAAGCTGTGCACTGGGATAGCTTTACATTCCCGGTGTTTCCAGGTGACTGGCTACAGTCTGAAACATGGGAGATTTACTTGCACATCTTGCCTCACAGAACTGCTAATGGGCAGAAGCTGAAAGTTTCTTGACTCAAATAGAGAGAGCTATGAAGAATAGTAGGAAGTGATTAGCAAAATTAACTAGACAGATGGGCTCACAGTGCCATGTAGAGTAGGCTAAGGATTTTGTCAAGTCAAAGGTCATCAACTCATGCATCTTCGCTGTGCTGGGTCTTGATATAAGTCATGCATCCTTTGTTGACCTGCATATTTTCAGCTTCATTCTTTAACTGATCTGCCTCAGGTACCCTCCAGTTTCAGCAGTGCAACTGCGTATATAACTCAGCTCCAGTTCTAGGCTACATGTATGACTTGCTCCTTGATATGTTATTTCAAAACAAGATGATAACTGAGATAATTAAGCTTCCTGTTTCCAAGCCTGCATAGTTCTCCTTTTTGTCATTGCCCTTTGTAGTACTTGTGTACTCTTTAGATTCTGCCTCCCTGAGAGGGAAGACAGGACTGCTGTTAAGAAAAATACCTCATTTAGGTTATTGGAGGAATAGTTCACCAGGATGGAAAGCAGTTGTTTAGAAGTCAATAGTGGTGTAGAAAAGAAAGTATTAAGTGGCTCTGTGCTAAATGCAGTGTAGAGATTAGGTTTCTTGAGTGTTTTAGAGTAGGCAGGCTCAGAAGCAGCTTTTCAGTGAAAGTGGCAGAGCAAAACCCAAACTTGTTTCTTGCTAGAGCTCAGTAAATTTATGGAAGGGATGGTATGACTTGGGTCTTGTGACATTGGGGTCCTGGACATGGTAATCATGTGACCATCTCCAATTCTGTGCTTCTGTCTCAAAGATTACACAAGCCCTTTGCATCACATACTGAGGTCTATACCCGTGAGGACACCATCTTTCCTGGAGTTAAAACTTTCAAGACACTCAGTAACTATTGTGTATATAATTTTTCCTTCATTTTTCCCTTTAATAAACAAGAGTAACAAGTTGCAGTTATCCACTACTGAGTTCCCAATCAGTGACTATGATTGCTTAGGCCAATAAACAAAAAAAAGGTCTGTTTTAATAAAAAGTTTTGCCCTTGATGTCTGGCCAGACACTTGATCAAATCTGGGTTTTTCCCAGGAGAACAAGAACATGTGCACTGCTTTGACATATATTGAAACCTTACTTGTCATGAGAAATAGCTGTCATCCTGCAGCGTCATGAAGTAAATGCTCTAGTAAAGGGGCCTGCTGATGGTTTAGAAACCCGAAGCCTCACAGCAGGAAGAAGGAACACGGTAAACCGTTCTTCAGTCCTATCTGGTGACCACTGTGAGCTAGTCATTCCCACGTGCAGATAGATGCTCAGGCTTGTTCTGTGCTGGCGTTGCACTTCATAGCTGTCTGACAGCAGGAGCACTCCTACAGAGGACAGGTACGAGTTAATGCCCTGCCTGCTGCTCCAATTCTGCAGGCGTTAGCCAGCTAAAATGTGCGTTATTGCAGAATCGGGCTTTGCACCATGAAGATACACTCTGTGAAGAGCAGCTACAAAAGCACTTGAAACAAATTCTGCTAGACAGTCTGTGGCAATACCATGTAGGGGGCAAAAGTGACACAACCTGGTTTAAACCCTTCCTTGTGGCTATGAATGTCCCTGAAAGTCTTTTAAATTGTTAATTAAATCCAAAAACCCACAGGGAGCTCAGAGAAACAAAACTGGAATTAGTTAGGGAATGCAGCTTGTATTCTCAGCCTAATTTTTTGAATTTTCCCACTTTGGTAGAGTTAGTTTGAACTTTTATTTTTATTAGTGTTTTAATAGAATCATAGAATAATTTTGGTTGGAAAAGACCTTTAAGATCATCAAGTCCAACTGTTAACCTAACACTGCCAAGTCCAACCCCTACACCATGTCCCTAAGCACCACATCTACCCGTCTTTTAAATACATCCAGGGATGGTGACTCAACCACTTCCCTGGGCAGCCTGTTCCAGCACTCGACAACCCTTTCGGTGAAGAAATTTTTCATAACATCCAATCTAAACCTCCCCTGGCACAACCTGAGGTTGTTTCCTCTTGTCCTATTGCTTGTCACTTGGGAGAAGAGACCAACACCCACCTGGCTACAACCTCCTTTCAGGTAGTTGCAGAGCCATAAGGTCTCCCCTCAGCTTCCTTTTCTCCAGGCTAAACAACCCCAGTTCCCTTAGCTGCTCCTCCTAAGACTTGTGCTCTAGACCCTTCACCAGCTTTGCTGCCCTTTGGACATGCTCAAGCACCTCAAAGTCCTTCTTGTAGCGAGGGGCCCAAAACAGAACACAGTGCTCAAGATGCAGCTTCACCAGTGCCAAGTACACGGGGAAGATCACTTCCCTACTCCTGCTGGCTACACAAGTTCTGACACAAAATGACAGGATACAGTGTCTTTTTAAAATCCACTTTTGTTCATGAAAAAGACGTTCCTCCACTGGCTTTTGGAAAGCTGGGACAACAGGAAGGCTTGTTTTCCTCCAAAAATTGGGAACTGGAGATCTCAGTGCTGCAAGCTGCTTTGTATAAGCAGATGTGATATATTTACAGAAGTCCACATAAGTACAACAGACTGTACTACAGCAAATACACTTGAATGTGGGAATCTGCTTTAATAAAGTGTCTGCCCACATAGCAGGCCATACAACCCAGTGTCACAGTACCACATTTATTTGAACTTCTAACTTTGGGAAACAGTTGCTGCTAAAAGCAGCAGCAAAATAGCTCACTATATTCCTGAAAGAGTAGGAGTAACTGTACTGAAAACTCAAACGGCTTCTCTCTGAAAGAACAAGGTGGCCTGTTTTGGCCTCATTTTCTATCCTGGGTATGAGTTTACATATGAAGAGTCAAGATAGGGACCACTTTTTTGTACTGAATTTTGCTATTTGTCATCTCATCTATTTTATAAGAAGCACAGAATTTCCTGAGAAAGGGATTTAATTAGCTGACTTCATGGTTTTGTAAGTTTTGTAAGAAGCACCAAGACAGTATCTCATATCTGGGAATCTCAAAGTATTTTCCAAGTGTGTGTAAACACAATCATATTATTTTACTGATGGAGAAGGCAAGCATATACCTTAATAAAAGCAGTCTGAAGGACATCAAAGGAATAAAAGCCATATTTCTTCAGTTTTCACTACCATCCCCATATAACTACTTTTCCTATGCTTGCAGGGCAAACCAAGTGTCAGTGAGCTGCAAGAGCAGGGCTGCCCCATGAGGGGCTATGAACCAGGAGTGGAAGGCAACCTCAACACCTTGCCCTCCCCAGCAGGGCACAGCCTAAGCAGGACCAGGGCTGGTGACACAATCTCTCAACAAGCCCTCGCCAGCCAAGGTGATGAGTCAGGTCTAAGACCCACCCAGCAGATATGGTTAGGCACAGCCAGCCAAGCCAGGAGACAGGGTGATACACAGCACGGGGCCACAGTCCAGCCAGGAAAAGCAGTTAGTAAGTCAGGACAGCAGGGGACAGGGCTGGGCACAGACCTACTTACAGCTTGGCTCAGGCAAGGCTGGGGTGCCCGGACATGACCTTAAAGGGGGCTCCTGGGCCCATAGGCAGTGGGTGTGCTGGTGGGGGTCACCGATGAGGTTGGCCAGGACAGCTAAAGCCTACTGTTATATGTAGCCACCTGGAAATGAGAAGTCTGTTGCCTTCTGTATAACATCTTGAGTTCTTTATTACTAGCTTTAACAGCAATAATCTTTGTACAAAGAGCAGGACATCTGTGACTCCTATTCTTAGACCAGCCACTTCTGTATCATCTATGCTCCTTCTGCTTTAACTGTGATATTCAACTACAGCTCTGCATGTTGCTATTTTTAAATATTAAAGGTGTTTTTTTTTTTCAATAGGGAAGCATAGATGCATAGACCTATTATATTCATACTCAAACATAAGTCTGTTAAAAAAAAATAAAAATCAATTAACTTCCAGTTGCTCTTCACTGCACAGCAGCATGATTTTTCTGCCTAGGAAAGCAGGAACAGTCTGAGCTGTGCATAGAGATTTGGTACACTGAACAGAAATACAGCCAACTTGATCCCTATACCCACTCAAATTGACTTTTCTCCCTGAAAATATGACAGTAATCAAGAAAAAAAAGTCCCAGCTTCTCTGTAACTAAGCTCTGCTGAGCTGACCACAATGCTGGTGATAGCTCTTATCTCAAGTTAGGTGGATTGGTTGCACGGTTTAGTGACCTATTCACTTCTCTCTTTTTCAAAGCCAACCTGGTTAAATCTAACGAGATGCCATCTCAGGGCAGCTTCCGACAGCTACATGGCATGACTTTGCTATTTCTCACAACGCAGCAGACCAGAGGATGGGTAAGGCTGATAACACAATAGCAAGTGCTGGAGACCTTCCTTGCACTAGTTCTGCCTTTACTGAACAACCATGTTCAGGCAAGGCCTTTTAACTTAAAGAGAGCGTTCATTATACAAATATCATGGTATGGTGCCAAGTGATTTTCAGTTGAATAAATGATCAGCTCAATTACTACAGAAAGACCTAACACCAAACAGAGTAATGGACAATTATAAGCAAGGTCCCATAACAAGATCCCATAATTTACAGAAAACAGACATGGGAAAATTCAAGAACAAAGTAAGTACTATTAAAAAGAAAATCACAGATGGTAACTATGATACTTACCCCCCACCCCTGCCAAAACAGGGAACAGGCTGCTAAAAATCTGCAGCATGTTTTACTCAGCAGCCCTGAGGATGTGAAAATAAAAGTTTCATAGCGAAGCAAACTGTGTTACTATTCAGTTACTTAACCCCTGTCCTGGCTGTCAGGCACATAACCCTGGCATATTGTGTATGGAGGTCTCTAATCAGGAATTTGTTAGCAAATTAGTAAAGGTTTCTTTGCATGGTAGACTAATGGTTTTCAGTCCCATTTTCTGTCTGGTTCCTCTCCTCTCCCCCTGCCCTCCTCTGCATATTTTGTATTTCAAATTCATCTTCAGCAATATGTGCCAACAGCCACAGAAAAAGCAAAAATAAAATGTGAACACATTTGTTAACATTTTTACCTACATAACTATACCGAGTCAGGGTACCACTGTCTGGCTGATGTCTCCAATAATCCCTTTTTGCTGGTAAGTCTCAAAAGGCTTTACTGTACAAATACAGAGATCTGAATATTTTATGCTATTTGACTAAGGTGTCATTTCAAGTCAGAGTCTATAAATACAATCAGACAAGCTGTCTGATGCCTAAGCACCACGCTCTGTCCAGGTATGCTGGATATGTGTGAGGGCTGTTTCTGAATGCCGTGAGATCAACAGCACGAGTGCTTATCATAGGAAACATTGAGGGAAAACATCACCACTGCTGTGAGATCTGTTTTTCTTTCTTCTTATTTTTTAAAGAATTATTTCCTGTACACTAGCAGTATCTATGCATTTTGTAACAGAGGGACTCGGAATCTGGCTCTAGTGTTCTTACAGTTTTAATGCCACCTACCCCTTGTCAAACAGGCATAACAGACGTACCTTCCATTGCTATTGAGAGGCTTGTATTGTACCTGTCATTTACACGTTGAAACAACAGATTGTTAAGTGGTTCCACCCATTTCATCAATAATGAAATTATAATGTCCTGTTCTTGGTGCAAAATCCTATATTTCTGCACCTCTTACACTCTTCTACTAGTAGAAGCTCAGTTTTCAGCTCCTCAGCTCAGATTTTCACATCACATTTGGAAACTTCTCTTCAGACCTTTACAGCCACATTTACAACATAGCACAGGCCTCTAACATGGGTATTTTATTTTGCTGTCTCAGCAAGAGGCGTATTATTTTGAAATCCAGTTCTTAGTGGGATGATGAAGGAAGGATGAAATGAAATGTCAGTATTTCAAGGACTGTTATAAAACTTAAGGAACAGAAGCACAAGATAGAAGTCTCACAAGACCAAGAATGAGTTACATGACTCAAGGCAGCATGTGCATATGAACAAGCACTTTTTAAAAACCGAGCTTTTCTCCAGATGTTGCTGAGCAAAGGCATATCTGGTTTCCCCATGTACACACAGAGCTAAATCATGAGGGCCACCGAGCTCTTGCGAGTCCCATTATGTTCAACAGAAGCTGCAAAAACTGGAGTTTCAAGGACTAGATGTATACACTTAATTTTTCAACTGACTTCAGTTACACCTGTCCTGTGCTTGCTTACAAGCCTTGCAAGCTTGTAATTTTTTCCATCTGAAAAAGCAAAGGTTGCAAGAGCAGTTTTGCCTGTGTGCCTTCCCATAAGCTCTCAGATACCTATCAGAGGAATTAAATAGAAAATTAAAGTTTGCAAATCCATCTATTAAAAATTAATTTGTAATTGGTGAGTCACTAAGGTTCTTTTTTAAATTTCAATAGATATTAATTAGAATTCTATTTGTACATGGTTTCTGGATAAAATGGATACTGTGTCAAAGAACACAAACATGCCATTTTGAAATGTATTGTCTCAGTAGAAGCTGAAGGGAGATCATTGGATACTGTGGATAAAGCATTAGAGTTTTGCCTCATTTAATGTTAGAGACTGCTCATGGACTATGTATTATGCCTCCCAAATGGAGGTGACACAGAAATGTCAGTGATTTTGATTCTGGGCATTATGATTTTTATCTTTTATGCAATCTTCTTCATGCTTTTCAAGGAAAAATAGATACTGATCCATTGATTTTGAAAAAAAAAAAAATCATAAAATGGGAAGAAAACATGTCTGCAACGTAACAGCTTACTTAACAAGTGGACCCACTGACTTCCTCCTTCTGTTTGTTCAGTACCTATCCATAGGCAAGCTTTATAGGATACTCCCTAGGTGTTATACTGGAAGGGAGAGTGAACACCAGATCCTTATTCATACTGTCGAGTTTGATAGATTTGGCAATGTTTGCCCCTCATCTCTTCCTGATTCCCATATAAACACAAACCACGCTCACATATGCACGGGCATGTAGGTGGCCTGATCCAGTTCCTCCTCTCTGATCAGTCTTGAAGGTCCATAGTGAAACGTACACATGCCCATGCTCACATAACTTCCACGTGCATTCACATTTGCAGTCCTTTTGCAGGTCATGCACAATAATTTTCCACATCTTGTTCACTGAGCTTAACCCTGGGTCAGATCCTAGTCAGCAGCCTGCAGTCCTTAGGCCCTTGATCATTCTTGTTGACCTTGGCGCCCTTTTTCACATGAAAGGGTGAGAACAGCCAACTGTTCAAGTGAGAATACCACCTTGAACTTACACACTCATAAAATAATATTGTCAGTAAAATAATACTGCGTTGGCACTTGTTAGGGCAAAACATCAATGATTTAAAAAATGGTTTAACAGTTGCTATTGCAGCCCTGGTTTAGGAGTGCATTAAAAACATGCTTCACTAATTTTCAATGTGTGAATAACAACCTCACATCTTTACAGTTGGGCACACTAAAAGTACTATAGTGTTTAATGTACTTGAGTATCACTGAAAAGAATGTGAGTCACTGAGGCACTCAAAGCACATGCTTGCTAAACTGGAGTTTTCTGACTAAACATCTTGCTGCATCTGTCCTCTATTAGGTACGTGCATTTACAGTCACAGAGATAATTTCAATATATTCGGGGTTGGCCAGCAATTTTGGTTGACCTACATAAGTAAAACAGAAAAATAACTCTTAATATAGAAGTATTCTTAATAAAACCTATTATTATTCTTTCTAAGACTGTAAATATGCCAGTCACTCCGAGACCTGTTTCCCGGGACTGTTTTAAGAACAATTGGTGCTATGTTTCATCATATGATTCCAAACAGATGAGTAATGGAAACATTTGTGCTTGAGCATGTCCTTATTTTTCATTAATTGTCTTTTTTTTTTTTTTTACTGTAAATATTAAGCCAAGTCAAAAAGTGGTATTTGAGCTGGAAAACTGGCATCCAATGATACATAACAAGCTTACCAAAACAAGTAAGCACTGGTGTGCAAAATTGTATTTTCTTCTGCCAGCATTCCAACCAGTTTGCTTTGTAGTTTTGTGGGTATGGTCTACAAAAGCTGAAATGCTTCTCTTTTTTAATTAAGATCATATCACTGAAAACAAGTGCTTTGATTACATTTAGGAAAATGACTATTTAACTCTGTCAAGGAACTGCTGAAAGGTTGGTACAGTTCAGAGACTTAAAAAATGTGACTACTGGAGTGTAGCCTAAAAGCAGAAGTTCACATAGCACTTCCTCTTTTATTTTGCTGTTTTGCTGCTACCTAATTTACATCTCCAGAAGAACAAGCTCTACAGCTCCACACAGTGTTTAAAAACGTCAAACATCTAAGCAGGCCACATGACAGAGATTTTTCTAAACGTGGATGCAACCAACTCTCTGTAATTTTTCTAATGCATTCTTTAATGGTTTTATTTTTCTGATAGGTTGTTGAATATTTTTGAGGTCCACCTAAGTATATAACTGACAGATTTCACACTTTTTGTGTGTGTGTATATTACCAGCTAGTCCTGATGTTGCACCTTTTGCTCCTCCAGATCTTCAGCAGAAGTAAAAGCTTCTGCTTGACAAACAATTTGGAATCTGTTTCTTTAACTAATTTACACACAAAACAGTTTAGTGGGGCACATATTACTAAGAAGATTTTAACAACAAAGACTTAGGTGACTTCCTAGAGACCACACAGATGTCTCTGCATGGTCCCAGATCAGAAGTCAGAACTCTTGGCATGTAATTGTCCTCACTGTTCTGAGCCTCCTGACTGGAAAACATATTTTGATTGATGTGCTGGGGACAGGCACGAAGAAGAGCGTAATAAATACTGTAATGAAAAGGCTTTACTTTATGGTGATGATATTCTTGCATCGAATGTGTTGCCCTTTGATGATTTGGGATGAGCAATCAGCTTTCACACAATTTACCAAGAGATAGATCATTCATGAGTTTTGTCCTGCAACTGGAAGATATTTTAATTCTGCAATAGAACATTAACAAGTAGGAAAAAACGCCAGAGTTTGAACATCATTTATTTTACGTTGCACTTGAATAGGAAACTGCTCAAAAATATGATGCCTTCTCTGACAATTCCAGTTGTACTTGCGGCTGTATTTTAGGGATGTTGGGACAGCTCTACCTCTATATCAACTTGGCTGAAATTTGACACAAGGCCTTTACAAAAAAGCTGATTTATTTCCAGTGCAGCCACTGATCACCAAGAACTAAAAACTGAATTGATCACCTTTTCTTTCAGATATAGCCAGGTCAGTACAGACAGAGATGAGCTCCTAAGGGGAAGAGATGGGAACTGGAATACCTGTTGCCCAGGATGCTGTATGGCTGTAACACACAAACTGACAGAAAATCAGGCTCTAGAAACAAGCACGTAATTTGTTTGCATAGCGCTTTGTGGACGTTCACTAAAGCACTGTGTGTTTGTTTCCAAGCAGCTTGGGAATAAAATTCCAAAGTTCAGATGATGCTCTGCTAGCAAAATATTTTAAAAGAACTAGCTCAACCAGTATAAATATGTAATCAAAATAAGAGTGGAGTTGCTTCAGCTCTGCTTACCAAATAAAAGCCTGCAGAGGGCATTGCTAATTCTAATGGCACTGTAATACAGTCAGAGGTTATTTAATATGCATCTCAGTTCAGACAAGTGCCTACAATGAAGACACAGAAGATGAAATAAAGGTTAATATCCACTAACCATATGCAAGAAAATCCCTTTGTTTTCGTCTTTGTTTTTACTTTGTCCCTTGGCTCAAGAAGATATTTGCAAATGTGTTCTGGATCTCTAAGTCAGGATCCTGCTTCTTGGATAGAGATGGTGTTGCATACTGCAGATGAAGTCCAACAGCCTACCAGATCAGACTTCTGCCTCCAATATGTGTCTTCTCCTTTATTGTTCATCTTCACACTGAAAACACTCCTCTCTCCCCAACCATTTTGTCCACAATTCCATATCCGTGTAATATACTGTAACTGTACCATGTACCCCGTACTTCAATTAGGGGGTGTTACCCGGCAAAAACACGCAGCCATCACCCCAAAAAAGCTTAATTAATTTCTTTCCACAGATGACAGCTTGCAGTTCTTTGGTCAGTTTGTTTACAGTGAATAGAAAATGTTTTTCCAGCACTGCTTTATACTGAAAATGCATACCAGAGTCATCTAGCTCCTTCCACAATCCCTTTTTCCTCTTGGAAAGCCATACGTAGGTCGTATATGGCCTCGTAATTGATCAGAGGTGATCCAATCCAATTAAATGATCTGCAGTTCATAATGTTGGTGCTTTCCTTATGAGGCTGCATTGTGTGTTCAAGAATCTAAACGAATAAACTTATTTCCTAAGGCCCAGACTTTAAAAATGATCTGTGATTCTGGATGTTTCAGCTTCCTAGTATCAAATACCAAACACGTTCAAGGAATGCAATTCTCTAGACATATTCAGAAACCACAATGACTTTTGGCAAAGTAATTGTGTGCACACAGCAAATACTTCAGTGGTAGGCTACTCATGAAACTAAAAGCGTATTTGTCAGTCACTGAAACCCAGATAAGAAAGTCTGAAAGAAGAGAACATATTTCTAAGGATACTTTCACTGACGTAGAAGAGGAATTTTTTTTAAAAAATAAACCACTAGTGAATTTACAACAGTTACAAAAACCAAACTGAAGTTCTCAGGGTTGTTTCTATATGTATTTTATTCCAAAGAACCCAAATCTTCTGTGAACGTTGTGGCAGCTATGTTAAACCTGATAGCCCATGGTTTTGGCACATGTATTTATTGACACTGACAATGATTAACCCATTAAGCGGTATGGGTTGCTTTCAAACTTTCAAATCCTTTTCTCCCTTCATATTTGGCTTTATATATTGTGTGTGGCTGTTAATGTATGGGTAGGAGCCGTGCTTTGATTTCCCTTCCTATTTTCTCAGAGACAAGTAAACATAAGAAAGTATTTTGGGCCCAAATTTATTTGATTTCTAACCTAACTAAACCATAACTATGACTTTATTGTAATATTTGTATTCACATATATTTCCACTTCAAATTCACTAGCAAATTTCCTGATTTATTTGCAAATTTCAGCCTTGGGTTCTTAAATGTTGGGTGAAAGCCACTTCTGAATAATATATACACCTCCAAAATGTGGAATAAAAATGTGTAAGTTGTTTGGTTCATCCACTAGAAAAACCCCAGAAACATTATTGCAAAACTCTATTGCAAAATTCAGGAAACTGAGTTCTAACACTACTGGTTTACGCTGCCGGTTAGTTACATAAGTTGTTCAGTAAGAAACTGAAAACAGTACCGTACGACTTGTGAGAAATGACATACCACTATAAAATGGATGGTGAGTATCTACACGTGAATGAAGAATGATCTGAAACCAATAATTATTAATTGCATAAACTTCTAAATTATCAAATGGTAAATAATGTTGCCAAATGATTTTGTGACTATTTGTGAATAATTGATTACTAGGAAAAACAGGTGGAATGTATCCATTTAATTTTATTACTTGTACTTTCTTTGCTCAGAATTAGCTTTTTATTCTATTTAACCATACCTGGGTATAAAAATAACAAATAATTTGACAGAAAGTGCCTATAAATGTAATGATTAATCCAAAAGAACTGTATTGGTCTATTCCAGAATGATTGCTTTGTGTGGTAAAATAACGGAGTCTAGCTATTGTAAATGAGTATTGTCCCAGTATTTCAGGTCATATACTGTATATAAGCACAGATTGCTGACTTTGATTTTGCAGTAGCAATAAACTGTTCTTCCCTTCTTTCTAACAGTCTCTACACAAGAATATTTGCATTTCTCTTCGCTGAATTCAGAAAATGTCTGCAATAATCAAGACTGATTTTCCTGTGTGCTTTTTTAAAAGTCATGGCTTTGCAGCTGACTGGCTTTAGCATTTAATCCATTGAGGGGTTTTTTTTCTTTTCCTTTTAAAATACATAAGATTTTCCTGTGGTGTTACAGCAAATAACTTCCCTTTTACTAGGCAGTTTTTTCGGGTTTTTTTAATTTATAATATTAGCGTTTTGTTATTTCTTTAGACTTCATCTTTAAGGATGGTAACAACCATTATAACTCACTCTCTGAAATCATCTCTGAGAATGGTCTGAAGGAAAATGAGTTGAATATTTGCCCTACCTTGTTCTGTTTATATGGATCTGTTCTCAGTTAAAAAGCCCATTTTTGGTGGGTGACTAATAAATCAGGCTAATCTATGGCAATTGTCACATTTCAGCAGCAGCAATCTGCAAGGTAAAGGACTCGTTTGTTCCATAACCAGTTTTAAGAAGACAAGATGACTTAATAAAGATATTTGGATGTACATAACACAGATGCTCGTGCATTGTCACACACCTTCTGTGGTTTATATGACATAATGCCTGCATCTTTAAGCAGCCTGACAAAAACTTCATGCCATTGACTATAACCATGCCTCACTAACACTCTTTCTCTAATTTTTTTTTTTTTTTGGCTTTGAGCTATGTTGCTGGTAGTGGTAATAGCGGGGGGGGAGGGTTGTTTATTTTGGGTTTGTTTTTTAATTTTACATACAAGGACTAAACTTCCATAATTGTTTATGCAAGAGCTCCAGATATAACATTGGGTGACAGTTAGCTGCACAACCTAAATTACAGTTCATGGCAACAGCTGCAAATCAATGCTAGCAGTTTAACAGTGGCAACTGTGCGGAACACCTACTCTCCTGCAACATTCTCATCCTGGATCTGCTTTTGCCACCAGCATGTCCCCTCCTTCCTTTTACTAACCTGCTAACATCAAGACTTATGTATCTAGGCTTACGATATTTCAATGTCTCTGTATATTCCCGCAGCTCTGCATGAGCTCTTCCTTTTCAGGACACAGCTATCTCAAGAGCACAGTTCCCAAAACAACATGACTGTCACTGAGTTGGCAGTTGCAAGCAAGTCTTATCTTCAGCTAGGTGAACTTCACGACAACTGACAACTGGACCTCTGTGCATAAAGGTTCTTCACAATTCTGTCAAGCTTTGTTATCATAGTCTCCCTGCTATATCCTGTAATTGTGCCTCGGCAGCCACTGCCAGATCTGTTCAAGAAACTCTGTGAGGTTGGTCCCCTGCATGCATTTCAACACAACTTTTGAATCCCAGGGCACTATGAGTTACATTCCCATGCCATGAGACTGAGAAATGTGCTTATGTTTGTGTACTCAAGTACAAACAGCCTATAATTAAAAAAAAAAAGTCTGTATTACCAAATTACCATTCTAGGCATCTAAATATGTTCTGTATTCAGCCCACAAAAAAGTACCAAAAATGACATAATTTACATCATCTTCATATCATCGATGTGAGGATTTTGATAGTCACACTTCTAACAAAACATTGCACCATCGTTATTTCTAACGTCAACTATATGCCTCATGCCTCTCCACAGAGAAAGCAACAATAGCAGCAATGCAAACATTACAGATTTGAGTCTCTCTACTTTTTACACAATGTACAGGTACAACAAAATCCTATGATATAGTTGCTATTAACAGCAGTGGCTGTTTCCTTCATGAATGATGCTCTCAGCATGCAATACAGCATGTTCTGCAGGAACAGCATGAGCTAGAAGCATGTTTGCCTCTTACATGTACACATGTGTGAGGATGCTGTAGCAGTAACCAAGGAAGCTACAAATAAGTATGAAAGACACACAGGTCCATTACTAATCGTTTAATGGATTTTCTTTGAGAAATTTCTCAGTACTTTGATGAAGTAAGATGAACTTGGCAGAATGCAATTTATCGAGAAGAAGGATGCTCTAAAAGCCAAACCTATTCTTCACAGTGTATTTTGTGGCATTTATTTCATAATATGAGGAATAGAAGGGAAGTTAATAAATGAGATGGTGCTACACTCCTGAATATTATTTCCATTTCCTAATCTAGAAGGTTAGCTATCAAAAATGCAGGCCAAAAAGGGTTCAGAGAAGACTACAGCAAGAAGGCTGTTTGTAGCGGAGGCACTGATTGGCATCTATCTGACAGAAGGGAATTTGATGGTAAGAGACGTCCAAGTTGCCCACTTAAAAGTCTGGGGTACAAAATATCTTGGTATTTTGCTCCTTTAATACATTTTTTTTTTTAAGGTATATTACGGTTTTGTCTAGACTCTAATATATTCATCCTTATAACTCATTTCTCTTATTGAGACAGAAATATATAAGCTGGAACGTAGTATTCATATAGTAACAATTTATTACCAGAAAGATGTTAGGAGTGAGCAGGCCTTAGGTGTGGGGACAGATCATTTTCTTTGAAGTGAACTGGGTAATTTGCAGGCAGTGAGACCTGTTTTGAGACAGCTCAGTCCAGAGGAACTCCTCTAACAAGCAGTTCTGGGGGACTGGTTCAGTAAACTTTCCTGATTATTTCTATTGGTAGTTATTTCTTTCCAACACAGGCACTGCCCTTGCAATGGTGTAGACATCTACCTTTACTCCTTTTGCACCTCCTTTTATTTTTCAATTACAAGAGGAGACTAAATAGCCACATTCACACATCTATAGTTAAAGCTTTGCTTTCTGCTTTTCATCCTTCGCATCACATGCTCCTGCTGTCTCCTTAATGTGTGAATAAAAGCATTTGGGCAATCATGGAAACAAGATTAAGGAAGAGGTCTTGGCTGAAAAATAACCTAGTGGAAAAAAAAACCCAAAATCTTCCCCAGATGAATCAGATCCTTGATCCAACTCATCACTTGGGAGAAATGCAGCACCTGTCAGGAGCCTGATGCCAAAACCACGATGCTGCACGCACACTGTGCAGCAAGTGTTCCCTGCACCTGCACTCACCTTGCCCCCAAAACACAGCCTCAATGGCAACATCCATGATGGCAACTCACAGGTCCTTCTCACCCAGATTTGCCTTTCTCACCTAAAGCATCCCTCCCTGGCACTCCTCCGTCACTAAACAACCTCTTCATCTGCTAAGTTGCAAGCTGGGTGCGAAAGGGGCCTACTTTGTGCAAAGAGTCTGTCAGCACCAAGCCCCAACGCAGGCCCGGCCCTCCCAGGGCTGTGAAGTTGGGAGCAGCCCAACGGCCGGCGGCAGGAGCCAGAAGCCGAGCCTTACCCGAGCACCGCAGCCTCCCGGCTTGCCTGTTCGGAGCGGTGCTTACTCCCCGCCGGCAAACGGCCACCCCGGCCCCTCACCGACCACTCGCAGGTAGGTCGCCCCTCACGACAGGACGGCAACTCCTCATCCTCATCCTCACCCTCCCCCCCCCCCCGCATGCGCACACCGCCGCCAAAGCCATCCGCGAAGTGGCGGGCGGTGCCCTTGCGCGCCTGCGCAGAACACCACGCCCCGCGCTTCCCCTTCCTCGCATGCGCATGCGCCCCGCAGGCCACTCCCGCCCCGCCTCTGACGCCGGCGCGCGCCTTTTCGCCCGGAACCTTGACACGGAGTCTCTTGGGGACGGGAGCCTCAGGCGTCCCTGACGTCACTTCCGCGCGGTCCCACCGCCGTGGCCAATGGGAGCCTCCGCGCCCGGCCCCGCCCCGCCCGTGCCCCCTCCCTCCGCCGTGGGGCCGCCGTCGCGCTCGGGGCCGCGGCGTTCAGACGCCGTAGAGGGGGAGGAGATCGAGGAGGAGGAGGAGGAGGAGGAGGGAGATGGCGGCGAGGGCTTCGGCAGCGGCGACAGCGACACGGAGAGCGGGCGGGCGAGGCACCCGCAGGAGGGAGGAGCTGCCGCTGCAGCCGCTGCAGCTCCCGCGGGTCCGCTTGGAGCAGTGACCGGCCGCTTCTCCTGCCGCCTCCCTCAGGCCGCGGTTCGCTTGGCTCTCGCCCCTCCCCGGACTCGCATTCGCCTCTGCCCTCGGCGGCTGCGGCGCTCCGCGCCTCCACGCCCGCGCGAGAGACCGGCGGCGACGGCTGGGGACGACGGCCCGCGGCCCCCAGCGGCGGGGAGGCCTGAGCCGCCCCCCTCACGGGTGCGGGCGGCGGTGGTGAGCCGAGGGGTCCCGTCGCTTCGGTGGTGATTATGCGTGGTCGGCTCCGGGCCGGTGATCACAGCCCGTCGTCCGGAGGCCGTAGAGCGCCAGCGAGCCCTCCTGCATCTCTCTCTCCTTCGGCTGATGTCCCCGCCGTCCCCCGCCTAGGCTAGAGTAAGCTGAGAGCCCGCTTCTCGGGAAGAGGGAAATCTACAGCCATGTATTTTCTCAGCGGCTGGCCCAAAAGACTGTTGTGTCCTCTGAAGTCCCTGGAGCGTCCTCTTCACATCCAGACGGATCCCCAGAGAGTTTTCTTCGCAGTGTTATCCCCATCTCAGCTAAGCATCTGGTACTGCAGAGTGAGTATCCATTCCTCTGTTAGCTCTCAGACCCTGTTCTCCCAACTGAAAAGCCTTCTCATCTATGAAATTTTTTTTTGCTTTTGTTCCTGTTCCAGAAAGGATTGCAAAATTTGGGACTAAAGCTTACAGAATACATCATTACTTGTGACTCGGAACAGTTAAGCCACGATGTTTATTGACAGCAGTATATCTTAAGAAAATATGTAAAATCAGTCTACTTGGAGTTAACACCTGTTATTCCTGAAAATGACACTTCTAACCAACTTTTGTTTTTACTTTGACTTTAATGCTGCATAAATTTAATTTGACTTTAAATAGTGCATAAACTTAATATAAAGAGTGTTTGTAGCAATGCTTTTTTTGCAAATATGCTTCATCTGTTCTGCTTTCATATATTCTGTGTTTTACATAAAATAACATAAGAGATGAAACATGAAATTTTTTTATAAAATACAGAACAGACTATAACATTCTGTGTAATGATATAACACAGAAGTTTACAAACTTTTCTTTTTCTGAAAAGTTTACAAGTTTTGTGGCCCTAAACAGAAGAATTGTCATGGCTTTTGCATGGAAGTCGCAGCTTTAGTAACATCCACTTTGAGACTATCTGAATAATTGACATTAAATGCCTTGCTTTTAATTCACTTTGAATTAGTGTGGTAACAAAAGTGCTTTTTGTCAGTTTGATTTGATGATGTCAATGAAACAGTTGTGATACCGACTTTAAATTTTTATGCTGGATCCTTTTAAATACTGCCTAGATTAGACCCTAAATCTGTCTATAAATATCTCTAACTCCAGATAATTTATAGAGTTCATCTCAGATTACAGGAGAAAACTAACAATCCAATTTTAGAAAGCTGATACTGAAAGGTGTCAAATGGCAGTCGTAGCTTTAAAATCTTGTTTTATGTTATGCTGAGATTTCATCACTTTACCTTGTGTTGCGCTCTTCGTGGCTGTTCATTAGTACTTGGGTGGGGTGCTGATGCTGGTTTTTGAACCTATACAAGTATCCAATTAGGACATACCAGCCCAGTAACTATGCTGTGCAAACATCATCATGTGGCCTCTGTTTTTTAGGTTTGTGGTGCATAGTGTAGGATGTATGCTCTTACAGCTTTTGCCATTTGTTAAAGCTGTAGTTGTAGTCCATTCAACAACTCATTTTCTTTTCCAGGAAAATACATAAAAGAGAACAAACTTGTAGACTGCTTCTCAAAATGTGCCCCGTTTTTAGAATGTATTTTACTTTATGGTCTATTTCCGAGGATGATGTTTGTTAATTTACATGCTTGGACTTGTTTTGAAATGTTAAATATTGTATAACTGGCTACAGACAGAGCACTAAAGGAATTCACTTGATGCAGAAAAGTTGAGCAAACTGTTTTCTGACAAAAAAAGGTCATTACAATTTTTAAAATACATGTTAATTTAGTATGTAATAGAGGCTTTTGAGAAAGGGCCTGACTTTGCCAGACTTGATCACTGGTTGATCTTAGACTAAAAAGTATGTTACAATCTCACCACCTCTGTGGACATCCGGCCATTAGCAAATCCTGTAAGACAAAGGTTTCTGTTAAGGCCATTTTTTAAGAGAATCTCTTGCATTATTTTTATGCATATAGCTGGGGGTTTGCCTGTTTGGTTTTTTTTTGTTTTATTGGTTTTTGGTTGGTTGTTTTTGAAGATGAAGCTTAAAATCACATGTTGGACTCCTATAAAAAACAAACTAAAATTATTACATGCTAGAAAATGTTTTAATTTGTTGGAAGTACCTTCTTTGGAACAAGGCTAAGTTCTGGTCAGGTTGAACTAATTCAATTTCTTGAAGTAGAAAACCCTTCAGGCTAATGTTCTTGTTAAGACTTATTACTATCTCAACTATGTATGAAAGGTTTCATGTAAGAATGAGGTGATGAGGCATGTGAAGTTCTGTTTTGAATTTTTCAAGAACAGTGGGCCCTTTGAAATACTTCCAGGCACATAAATTTATATTCAGTATGTATATTTTCCAAGTGAGGTGGTAATGTTTAAACCTCCTTTTGACCTACCGGGTGCTAAGAACTAATGGAACTAAGGAAAGTTTATCCCAGGGTGCAGATTGTTTTCTGGTTTGGAAACAATATAGGTATTAAGATTAGAAACTGGGGTGAATGGTGTGGGTAAAAATAGATGGAATTGTCTTAGTGTTTCTGAGCCAAAAAGTCCTTGACTATTTTACATACTACTTTGTCAGGAGAGATTAGATTGTGGATGGAAAGACCACTGATCAGTGGTGAATGTTTTTGATCATGCACCAGTATTGCTGAAAGATTTTTAAACACACACCTCAGGATGTGTACATTTATTTATTTATGATTTATCTGCTTGTGCTACTGTACTATTATGCACATTAGCAAGCATACACAACATATAAATTAAAAAAGATTGAGGTAAAGCTGAAATAAACACAGTTTTAAATTTTTTGGTACAAAAAATATTTTTTTCTTGCGCCCTGATGGATTATATTAAATGCATTCCACTTAGGAGACGACTGTTCCCAGTGTTTTTCTTAAATCAGAAGAAATTTATGGCCTAAGTACCTCAGAAGATTCCTTGACACTAAGAGCCAATGGAACTGTTTTCATTGGCAGCATTGGAAAGCTTGTCAATGTTTTAATTCTGGTAATGTTAAGTACTTGGAAGCGTGAAATGAGAAACTTACATTCATGAAGAAACTTTCTGAAATACTAAAATGAGGCAATTGGTGTTTAATAGATTGGGGAACTAAAGGTGAGATTTCATGAGGCAGATGTGCAGTCCTAAGCGTCATGATCTTTCCTGCTTGCACTTACATTTTTAGTGGCTCTTATGGTGGACTAGTGATGGCTTTTACAGGTTTGTTCATCTTGCTGAACAAGTAGAAACCTGTTTTTTTCAGCTCATGAAGGGATCAAAGGAGCATTGTAATTGGCTCACTGAAAGTGTTACTCCTTTAACAGTAGTGGCTTTTAATTTTAAATTGGTTTGGTTATCTAATGAAATAAGAGCTTGAGGCAGTACAGGGAGTTCTATATATCCACCCACAGGGCTCTAGATATTAAGGGAAGATGAATGCAACTGAGGAAGGAGGTGTAATAGAGGAGTGGAGTTCCCCCTGTAAGTGTTGAGGAGTCAAATGTGTGTAACAAGAATAGTCTGATGATGTACTTGTATGTGTAAATATAGTTCTTTCTTTAATCTTAACAAACTTGTGGCAATGACAGGAGTTAAGTACTGGCCTTAAATATTTAATGAAGTTGTTGGACTATCTGCTGTGACTCTACCAGTCAAAACCAGTTTTGTAAGCTCTTTGCAGCCAAGAGTAGCTTGCCCCAACTACTCATTTTGAGGAGCATTTGTTAATTACCTAGGTGCTTATCAGCTTATGATTTACATCTACCTTTGTTTTTAAACTTTCCTGTTTTTTTTACGATCAGCTCACCCAAATGAACTATAAGCTTATGGGAAAGCGTGCATGTCAGAATCCTTGATTGTCAAATAATCTCTATTCATTGTAAATGCTGAATAAGTCTGTCTTCAGACAGCTCTCATAACTCACTGTTATACGTTTTTCAGTCTCTTACTATTGTAGTATTAGAATTGAGCTTGATACGTGCTTTAAATCTAAGCATACATGGTATTTAAAACAAATAGATCAGAACAGGAGACTGTGCTTCTGTTGCAGAAGTGATCTCCGTAACCTGGAATTTTGGCGTGCTGTTGAAGGAGTTACTTGTGACACCAGTGCTTATAGTTCATAAAATATATGAATAAATATATTTAAAAATCTGTGGTTGTTTTTGTAATCTTTTATTACAGGTGGACATCAAAAGAAGAAAAATAATTATGTTTTCACCATGCTTTTAGGATTATGCTTTCATCTCAGAACTGTAAGATGAATAATTTACTGAATTCTTGTACGTGGCCTTTTCCTAGATAGGATTAGATACAATCTCTGTACCATTTTTATCTGAAATTTGATTACAAAATACACAACAGACGTCTTGATAATGGTGGGTTTGTGTATTGTGAACAATATAACACAGATAGCATCAGTGCAAACTAAGATGTCTTGCCTCTTCTGCTGCATTTTTTTCCTTAGTAATTTAACCCCTGAGATGCTGTCTTAGCTGATACCCATCAGATAGTTGTCTGACAAGGCAATTTCCTTTTATGCATCAATAACAGTAACAGTCGTGCTGTTGCATCTATTATAAAGATGCATTTGTGGTTACATAGTTAAAGAAATGAGAAATATCTGTTAGACTGATGGATTTATGATGATGTGAAATGTAAAATTGTCATCTGACTATTCAGTAGGCCTTACTAGCTTTTCAGTGTCTCCTGTACTAATATAAAATAGATGACTCCTGAAAGACATTTCAGAATTACTTGCATGAAGAGAAAAGCATCCTCAGTTATGAGTTTTGACTGCTTGTTTAGTTGCACATAACAGACTAATTTGTCAGTATGAGACCAGAGAGGAGGATAGTCTATTCTCCATCACAGGCAATTCTATTTAATCAAAATTTAGGCACTTGGCAATTTCTGCGGCTTGAGGAACAGCAAAGATCTATAGAATATGGCCTTTCTTATTGGCAATGATTTTGAGCTGTAGGTTAACTGAAAATATTCACCCAAGAGAGGTAGTGATGGCCAGTTCTGATGCACTTTGGTTTTCTGAGCTCTTTCACAGTAGCTGACATGAAGCACAATATTGGGAGCTGTGTCTGTTACGTTTATTGGATGGATACTCTGCTGATTCTAAGCTTTGCAGCTGATTTTAAAACTGAATTAAAGGAGTTATGTTTTTATAATTAACCATACTTTTAGAAATTCTTTTATCACCACCTTGTATCTCTGTTACTGACAAAATGGGTTTTGTGGTCTGTTTTTTCTTTCTTCTGGTTCTTACTAATGAATTTTCCACTTCCTTATGAGTGCATGCATGCTTTTCTCTATCTAACCTTTCTCATTTATTAGTTTATACACTTACAAAGCTTCAGCCTTTGAAGTGGAGCACAGAGCATCTAATGACAAAGTGCACAGTGTCACCAGGCTTTTGTTCTATTTTCTCCCAGCCTTGTCTTTGTCGCTTAGATAGTAAGCTCATCAGAACAGTGTGGTTTTGATTTTTGTCTTGTGCCTACAGCCTAATAAAGCATTGAAGCATTTATCTTATGAAACTAAGTAGAAAATGCCTCTTGATTTTAAATGAGATTAATTTTGGATGTCTAGAATACTAAATTGTTAGGGGATAAGAATACTAGGATTTTGACAATTATCTACGGCCATGCAGGTTCTTATATTGATGTTCCATTAAAAAACCAAAACCCATTCATAATATGTTGTCAGCTACTAATGCTGTTGCACATTCTCTGCAAATACAAGAATATTTGTCCTAGACATAACAGTTGTGAAAAGACTGATAGTCTTCCAGACATTCAGTGTCTGAAAGCTAAAATTAGATGTAAAAAATTATGTGGAAAGTAAATTAGTGATAGTGAATTGGTGGCATTAAAGATGAGAATCCTTTGAAAGAAAAAAGGAAGTAGTAAGGATTATGAAATTTACTTGCATTTAAAATTCAAACTACTTTGGATTTATACTTACAATAAAAAAAAAAAGCAAAATAAAAAGTGGAGTTCAGAGCTGAACATGTTGTCTATGGATAGGTTACATAAAACATGGAGAACGTCTCAGCATTCTTGGGTATTATTTGGGCAGAAATAATTGGATTCACTGCAACTATTGGTATTTTAAAAAAAATCATTTAACTTTTTGCAGTACGTAGGAATTTGAGTATGACTGTATCAGCTACTTGGTGCAACATTCTCAGAATTTAGGCGAGGATATGATTTTGCTATTCATATTTAATACAGATATAATAACTACTTTGTTTCGCATAAAAATTATGGGAATGCTTGTGTCTTAACAGGAACATCCATAGGCCTGAGCAAGTGTATTACTTCATATTTTTACTAATTTTCTTGGTGACTATAAATGGCAGTGTTCCTGTCTTGCTCTTTTTCCTTCTGGGTTCAAGTGAATTAATGGTGAAAGTGCAACTAAAAATAAAGGAGCACTAAGAAGTTTCAATGCCTGAATGCATACATGCTGTTAGGTGTTTACTTCTCAAACTTAGTCCAGTTGTATTTGCTGACCTACTTAACTTGTTAAATCCACTGTATGCACAGTTTATTATTAACCAGCAGCAGTCAAACCACGGAATCCTAATTAAGGAAAACTCATTTTTTCATTATTTTATATTCTGTCAAACAAACAATGATTTTACCTCTCTCCAGTTGGTTAATGTATCATTTTCTTCGAAGCCCTGTAAACATCTCAGTCAGGACAGACGCTTCTATGAGGGCTGCTGTTCAAGTCTGTACTACTCATCCTATTTAAAGATGACCTGTTGAAAGCAACTTTCACTTCTTAGTTTAGGGTTTAAATGTCTGCTTGGTTTGCATTTATATCAAATGTTGTAGAATTTTTTTGTTCAGAGAAGTGAAGTGATAATATCTCATGTCTAAGCTTGCTGAGAGAATTTGCTGCAGGGTTTGTATATCTTGATAGATTTCTTTGTAAAAACTACCTTATATGGCTCAGTGTTGTGAGACTACTTATGCTGCTCATAGTTACTGCTTAAAAAAAGGAAATAGGAACGATGGTGTATTTGGTCAGGTAGAATTAAGTAAAATAGTAACAATTTTAAATTGTATCATCATGGGTTTGGTTTTGTGTGTTGTTTTGTGGTAGTTTTTTTAATTGTTGACTTAGGTATTTTGTCCTGATGTTGATGTAGAGCTCATCTTTCCTAGTCCAAAGGAATTCTTACTGTACAACAAAAATTTATAATGAAACAAAAGTGAATTTTAAAGTAGTTTGAGTTAGGGATCTTTGCTCATGAAGCTAACTTGCTACCTTACTGTTTCATAAACAGTGCAATGCCTCAATTTCAGTATTGGTCATCCAAACCACATTTGCTTTCAGCTGTCTCTTGTGAATGTTGTCATAATCTCACATCAGTAAAAAAGGCATATTTTATGTTAGAAAGGCATTGTTGAGAAGCATAAAGATTTTGGAGTAGGAGCTCCTGTGGAAAGTGCTCTTGTGAAAAGGTAGCCAAAGTAGCTGAACAGTGTATACGCAAGGAAGGAGGTAACGTGTATTTAACTGTGGGAACAGAAAGTTCTGTTTCGCTTTTTCAGTAACATTAATTAGAGCACTGGAGAATTTGTTTAGTCTGGTAATGATACTACTATATTGTTGTTAAGGCTATCTTTCCTTTTTTTTTTTTTTTTTTTTTTTTTTCTTTTTCTCCATTTTTGTTGTCCTGTGTACATCCACCTCTGCTGTTCTGTTCATAAGTGAGTGACAGCTTCTGTTTTGCCTGACCTTACATTCCTCCTGAGAGGCAAAATGTACTATATCAAAATGCTAGATTTTCTCTGCAGCACATTGTGAAATGCCAGATATGCTTCTTATCTATTTTTGGGAAGCTTTTGCTAGCTTTAAGTTGCAATTTGATTAAAGAATGACTTACTCAGTTCTTTCTTCCTTAGTCTTCTGTTCTTTCTTCCTTAAGAACTGAAGGTCCAATTTACTTTTGTTCTGCAGACAAATTATTTTTTTTTAAAACAACTCTGTTAGGCCACTTGCTATGTTTCTGGAAAAAAGCTTCTAAAAAAGCTGTGGCTCTGCCATTAATATTTACAGCAAGCACATTTTAAACATTATAAAGAAGGAGGATCAATATCTTGCCTTATTTGAGGCAGTGTGCATGTTTTATTAGTTGTGCTTAAGTAGATTTCGTTATAATTTTAGTAGCTGCATGCAGAAGTGTGAAGAGGGAAAAAACATGGAGTGTTCATGAAGCTGACTTGGAGAATTGGTTTTTCCAACAGAAACAAATGTAAAGATTTAGGGAAAATTCTGTGTAATAGAGTCTAAATCCTTACTGTTTCTGTACAGGTTATGGGTTAAATATCTAAAACTAACCAGAGAAAAGTATTGTACTAACTAGGCCCTTATTTTTGTTAAAATGTGTGTTTAATGGCTTGCTCTGCTTGGGGCAAGTAATTAAAATTAAGCTGATCTACTCCTGTTTGTAGAACGTACTTCTGTGACATTATATGCCTTCGGTCATATCAGATGTAATAAATGACTTCAGATGTAAAATGACCATTTCTCTTTCTCTTGCGTGAGCAAGGCTGCCCTGCTAGCTTTGTTAACCTTGTAGCAGTTTACATGCTTGTGGGAAGCTTGTAAATAGGGATTAAGTTTTCAGTGTTAGGATTTTCTTCACATATGAAATAATGCTTTCAAGTTGTGGAGTATGTGGAAATAAATTGTATTAGTAAAATATTTATGGTTTAACCATTAGCTAGGTAGCCTTTGTGACCTGTTGAATTAGAAGTGGGTCTGCTTTCTGGTAAGAAAAAGAAGCTACTTAAATAGTGAAAAGATAAAAATGATTGCTTGCACTCTTAATGTTAACTCCTCTAGTCCTCATCTGTAAGGCACAAAATGAGATCTGTCTAGGGATCAAATTGTGTAAATTTTAAGCTGCTGTATATGCAGAATATTATTCCAGGTTCTGAGGTGCAATAGCAGCTTTCTTGTGAATAAATGTTACAAGAACATTGCAGTATAAATACTGTCATTATGTTCTGTAAAAGTAGCAATATAGAAAGAAAATTGTTGTGCATTAATGACCTTCTAAAACGTTTTTTTGCCTGCTGCTAAAATGCGTGAAGCACAGATGTGCTTTAAGATCAGTCTCCATATCTGCACTAATAATGCAAATTACCAAGATTGTACTATCACAAGGCAATTTTTCTCTGTATATCTAAGGCATTTAAGGTGGGTCTAGGCCAAGCAGTGAAAGGCTGTGTAGTTCATGAGAACAATCAATAAGATTCTATTAAGAATAATCTATTTAATGTTCGATACTTTGATTTGCAAATGTCTTCAAAAGAAGCCACATGAATTGAAAAAACTGGTGTAAATACTTCTTAGGGTAAAGATTGGTTTGCTTGTTGTACTTTGCAGTATAAATATTTAACTTTATTTCTGATAATTCAGTTCTGTGTGGGTGTGAAATTTAAGTAATAATGCTGTTTACAGGATGCAAAGTCATACTGTGATTTTACCAAGGCTAAGACTGCCTGTGTGTCGTTATTTCAGCTCCTTATTTGTATGTATGGTGAAAATATTTAACTACTTTGTTTCATACTGTTTTTCCTTTTAGATGAATTTGTTTGTAACTCTACTTTTTCTTAAGGGAAACTGATGCAACTGATTCCAAATACAATAGTAGCAGGCACCCACATGATTTCTGGGTAGAGTTAATGTTTTTAGATTTGTTCTACCAGCTTCTGCCATTTGAACAGGTGAATGAAGAACAGTATAAGTTGCCATCACCTGTGGTCCTAGTGGTGGATGACAAGCTTTGCCAAGCAGTTTCATTACTTTTAGCAAAAAGAGTGATTACTGTTTAGCCTTATGGATCCCTTGTGAGGTTTGGAGAAGTGTGTTCTTTTTGGTACAGAGTTTGCTGCTACAACTCTGAACTGAAATTGGCATTGGTAAAGTTAGGGAGACCATCTGTTATGAAGATGAGGGGAAATTTCTTCTACAAAAAGAAAGTATGGGTTGTTTAATTTAACTGGTGGCTGAGGAAGTACAGTTGTCATCTAATATATATGCACATATTTCTCCATCCCCCCTCCCAGTGGTGGAGGGTAGCAGAAGGGGGAATACCTGTCTAAGCTGAAAGCTGTTATTGGTTCAAGAGCAAAAAAGTAGAAACATATTTATGGAGGAAGGATGTTTCTAAGCACTGAGGCACGGAAGGGTAACCGTCCATTAGGTTTTTGTGTCACAGCTCTCAACTACTTTTCTGAAAGGGAATGAAGACCTAGTGCCTATGATAGCTTTGTCTGGGCTTTGTGACCCCAAAGCTCTTCTCCATTCCCAGGAGAAAAGGTGCTAGCGGGTGCATCTCATCATATGCAAAATCTTTTCAGCAAACTGTAGAGATGGATTTTCTGCACAATTACTAGCAACCTTTTATTGAAGACGTATAAAACAGATTTCCTGATTATCATTCTCTTTAATACAATGGCCCACCCATTTAGTAGAAACTAAGAAAATGGATTGTACCAAATACTCTGTGTAGAATATTTCATCCTAGTTAATTTGACAGTCCTTTTCATTATAGGAGCCTGTTTGAGATGCTTTTGTTCATCTTAAGTGTCAGTCACATGTTGTCTAACTTGAAACTACTTCTGTATTCTGTAATGACTCCTTTCTGGGCAAATGAAGTATTTATTTAAATGTCCTGGGTTTGAAAGAGTGAGATTAGGTATGACAGTGTGGCAGGAGTTCTGCATAAATTCCCTTTAAAAGCACCATTTTGTAGTGCATTGTCAAATATGCACTAATTTTTTAACCTCCCTCTTCAAGGGAAACGTGTTGTTACTGTTAAGGAAACATAGTTATTAACAGTTATATCACAATATAACAAACATCCCATTTCTTCTGGATATGAGATTTTTTTTTTTTTTCTTCCAGCCCAGTGTATTAATCGTAAGCTACAAGGAACTATCAAAAGCAGCTTCTCAGTTTGGACCTTATAAACAAGCAGAATGGCGGCCTGACAGCACCATGATAGCTGTTTCAGTAAGTAGAGTTTTTTCTTCTTACTGTGGTTAAACTATTGCAAAGGCAGTTTTGTATTACCAATCTCTGTACTTATGCAAACTTGCAGATTATGTATACATTTAATTGTTATTTATCTCGTGAAAACATAAAATAGCACCAAGGCTTTTTGATAAGCTTCCTGTAGTAGTTTTCATTCATTTTTTTCTCCTGAAGAATGAACTGCGGTTCTTTCTATTAAAATAATTTTGAGGTATACTGGCTAGGGCTGATGCAGCATCTCATTACCGTAGTAATTTGGTCACAAAGAATAAGGGAATTTACAGACATGTGAATGCAAGAAATAGTTGAGGAGATAGGTGGCTTAAGCATATTTAGCTTGATAAATAGGGTTTACAGATGTTTCAGAAAGGTGTGTCTTAAGAGGATGAAACTGTGGCTTTATTAAAGTGCAGTATCTTTTGGTGTTTAAAAAAATTGTAAGGCACTGAGAACACAGAAACAAGGGCAATGGTAGGTGATACTTAGACTCTTCTGTTAAGAGTCTTTAAGGTAAAGATGAGATCTTGTCTTGCGTGGAAATAAAATCTTGTTTTGTAGCTGGTGCCGTGCTCACAGCAGTAGAGTTGACCATTTCAGCACCAGCACTTAAAAATTAATTCGAAGTCCAAGGTGGGAGTCCCACAACAAAAGTGGGAGTAGAATAGGAGTCAGAATGTGGGGTGATGTTCCTGGTGATTTTTGGTCAGGTTAGGACCAGGTCTTAAATTAGGTAAGTTTCTTTATCTAGCTTTTAAAATCAAGGCTATTGTATATGAGATTTTCTTGTGAGAAGGTGCAGGAGAAAAGAATGCAATCACTAAATTTCCCCATCAGAAGCTGATTATGTGGAATTACAAACTGGATAACAATTACTGTATTTGTTGGTACACTGACTTCACCTCCTAATATGAACCATCTTTTGTGCTTAAAATGATGCTTGTAATGTAGTTTTTAAACCAATCAGATATTGTTATCTTAATGGAAAATACCAGATGGTTTATTGAATAGTTCATGTCTCTACCAATATCATCATGACTCTAAATCAACTAAACTTCCTGTGCTCCCATTCTCTTCTGTGTAATGCAGGGGTAGACTTTTCTGAGCAGTTGGTTTAGAATGTTGAAGTCACCTAAAAGGATCTGATGGAATCAATGCAGTAAAATATTCTGTTAGTGTCGGATTATATTTTCAGTTAGCAAATGCTAATAGTTACCAGCAAAGGCAAAAAGGAGACTCTTGTAACATTTACTACAGAATTCTTCAATTTTGTAATACAGCATATAATCACAAGTAAGCTATTCAAACACGTTTTAATTACACCTTTATGCAGTAGTTCAGAAGAGATTTAGATTGTTACATTTAATTACTTTGCATATTATGTTCTTTTCTGTGATGTTGGGATCCATTTGCTCAGAAGGCCTTATGGTTCAGCTGTCAGTCGGACTAGCTTTAATTTCTGCCAATTCAGTTACTGTAATTTCAAGTAGTTCTGCAGGTAAATGTACAGTGTTCTTTTTGGCAGATGATGTCAATCTAAATGCCCATATGTGATGGGTTGACCGCCATGCAAAACCAACACACCATAAAGTCTCAGTTTGTAAACTTAATTTTTACAAATTAAAATTGAAAACAATCCAACAGTTTATAAAATGAGTGTCATGAGATTTCTAATATTCTTCATGTTTCTTAGGTTTATATTGCGTCTCCTGGGTGTACATATACAAATAGTATAGCCAAGGATGTTCGTTATAGTAGTTTTAACACCAGTTCTGTTTTGCAAGGTTTTTTTAATATGCTTTTGGAATATATATGAAGTTTAATTTGAAACAGTTAGTGAGTCCAGTTAATGAAAGACCACATTTGCAAATATTGCTGGTTTTGTTACAGAGAGACAGGGTGGAAAGGCAGCTTTGGGGGCTTAATGAAGAAGATGTTCCTGCTGATGCATAACACTTTGAAATTCTTTCCAAGAGAATAAACATTTTCTCCCTTCTTTGTGACTTTTTCTTAAGAAGAAAACTAACAAGTACAAATGAAGGAGCAATAACAAAGCAAGTTATTAATTAAAAAAGAATAGTTTATACTAGTAGTTTTGTTGAACTGAATTAACGTCACTTAATTACTGAAGTGTGTGCAATAACTAAAAATACTAGTTTGAAAGCTGAGTTAGGTGATACAGATTCTCACCTGTTACTACCCTGTGCTCTTGAGTTTTGTGATTGTAGTAGTTTTATGTAATAATAAAATTATGTTGTACTTTGTTTTTAAGAAAGTAGACAAAAGGCTTAGTATGTACTTATTAGCTGAGTGGTACATTCACTTATCTGTTTTGTTTTGTTTTGGTGGGGTTTTTTTTGTTGTTTGTTTGTTTGTTTTTTTAAATGACATAATGATGGGAAGGGTAGTCTGGATTTAATGTCCACTAGAGCAGTGATAATAGAGTGGTTTTTGTTTCTGACTGCCAGAGTGTTCAGAGCATCTCTATGAAAATAAATCCATTTGTGGCGTATGCTCTGAGGAAACTTATTTGTTCTGAAGGCAAACTTTGGTCTAGCACATAAGGCTTTATAAAATACCTCAAGTAGCTTGAATGGTATGCAGTTAAACAAACTTGGGCAGTTCTCACACTGTCATCATCCCCTAACAATTCTAACATCTTTTAGAACTATTATCTTCCATTGCTAAATTGTTGGCACATTTTCGAAACTGATCTTCTTTTTTCCACCTGATATTTTGTAGTTTCTTCTCTCATATTGCTGCATTTATAATTTTTCCAGTGTTACTGGAAAGTGCTTTGTTTCTTGTCTAGATTAGTACATACATCCAGGGTAGCTAATTCTAGTAGTTAACCTTGTGAATTCGGTAAGGATATTTCAATATAGAGAAATATACAAGGCATTTTAGTCCTTCTCCTGCTACAGGTAGTCCTCTAATACAGACCACTCTTCAAGTGTGCATTCCCGTAGCTAAGGCCGAGCTTTATTAAACATTGTAGCATACCAGAAACCATGTAGTGAAATACCTTCAAAGGTACTGTATGTTTATACTTTTCACTGTCAGAGATGAGAATGAATCAGGGAACAGATGACAGTGATGGTTATTTTAGTAATTTTCGTTGCAACACAGACATTTGTAAAGTAATGTAGAAACCTATGTGAATGAATGTGATCATTTTGCAGGAAGCATATCGTTGAATGCCTCTGCATTTCATCCAGCTCTTCGTGCAATTTGAGGTTCTATTTAGAAATGAACCTGTAACAATAGCAACTTTGTTCTTCGAATAGTGTTCAGTAAGGCCCTTTGTACCTTAATATCAGTATAAAGATACTTCACAGTATTGTTTTACTTTTCCTTCTAGGGTAGGGTAACTTACAGGTTAAATATTTAATGATGTAATGGAAAGAACCTGTAAAGATGTTAGAAATGAACCCATTTCTTTACCACATAATACCTGAACGTGATATTACTGCACATAGAAAAGCTTCCATCTATTTTCAGCCTGTCTCAAGCTCACCTTTACGGTTCAGATTTTATTCTTGCATGAGATAGATACTTGCTTTGAGTGAGAAAAATTGTGTTTCTTGGACTTTAAAGCTGAAACACAAATTTCTTTCATGATAAAGCAGAATGTTTGAGTAGGGAAAAACATGGCATCTGTGAACTGATAATCTAAGCTAACAAGAGTATTACTTTTTTTTTCTTTATTCAGAGAAGAGGAAACCAACCTTGCAAAGCAACTTGAAACTATTCATTTCAGTGCTCCTTTTCTCCAGTAATAGTGCTTTGGGTACATGCCCAGCCCATATTAAAACAATTGGACAGAAACACTGTTTAACCAAAATGCATTTGCTGATTTGCTCAAAGGATAAATTTGTGCTTTGAACCAATCATACTTCTTTGAACAACTAACCGTACTGGTCATTTGTCTTTCCTGTGCTTATACAAACACTGGGTCACCTTCTAGCCATGACTGGAACATCTGATAACTAAAAGATTTATATTTGTTCTCTGAATAGCGTTATAGTTTGAAGTCAGTATTCCAGAATAACAGAATATGACTTGGGATTGAATTATAGTAGAATTGTTTTCAGACACCAGAAGATTTTGAAAAGGTATTGTTGTATATAAAGATACTGTGTGACATGAGGATTTTTTAAAAGCTGCCTGGGTGACCAACATTGAGAGGCAATGCCTAGCTTCTTTGCACTCTGTAACATCCATGTGTGTCAAACACCTGGAAGTCTTGCTCTGAAGGCTTGCTACCTTCTACTACATGCTTTCTGCTTTAATTCTCTTCGTTGATGGGAATCAGGTGCCCAGGTTCTAAATATCTGATGTAGCTATCTGGTTTTATGTATTTATATGAATCAGAGGAAAATTTCTGCTGGATGCATACATCAGTAGTGGTGTCTTACTATTTTTCTATGTACTGAGTGATCGATGCAGTGGGCTTTAAAGGCTCGTATAGATTTTACTTAGAATGAATTTCAATGCACAGTTTTTTATCTGCAACTTGATGAGAGTGTGTATTTGTGTTCAATATACGAGATATGTAGAAATCACAATAGTCTGTGTAGATTTTACTCATGCAGATAGGCTAGATATATATCTTATGAGTGTTTCTTTTTCAGACTGCAAATGGATACATCTTATTTTTTGAAATCCCATCAGTAAGAGACAAGTATCTTTATGAGCCAGTGTATCCCAAGTAAGTATTTCAAACTTTCTTTGCATCCCCACATTGTGGAAAAATAGGATTAAACAAGTCCTAAGTAGATTCTATGATAAAAAAATATTTCCTTCCAAAATATGGTTTTTGAACTTGATGAATATATATGAAGCATCATTCCTGTGAGTTAGTTCGGAGGAGAAGCTGTTCTAACTGGTTTGCTGTGTGCTGGTAGGATTCCTTAGGTCCATCTTGTAAGCTCTCAAAATCCTAAATAATAGGGTTAAAATTGTCTAATTTTATAATTTGAGGTAGTCTGTTGAATTGATCATCTGTAACAAGCTTTAATAATTCCTTTTGTGTGGGTTAGTTGAATAAGTCATATTGATTAGGAATTATTAGGCACAATTTTTTAATAGATTCCTCTCTGCCCCCCAACTTTGTAATAACTTTTGCATAATTTTGTAATAATTTTTGAAACAAATAGGGGAGTCAATATTTTGGAAACAATAGGGACCGTTTTTACTAAGACTATACAAGTATTTTAGGTGCAGTGTGTTATGTTGTCATTATACTCTAATTTTCCTTATTGTGAATGACAGAATATATTTTATCCGTTAAAACATGACTGTATGTTCAGTGATTTTGTGATTGACTAGTTGACTTCTCATGTGGCAAAACTGGAAAATATGTAGGAAAAATTCAAACCTCAAGAGGTGTATTTATGTGAGTCTGTGTGTGTTTTGGTAGGCAGAATCTGTAGTCATTGATTGAATCAAATTTGTCCACGGGAATAATAAACCACTCTTGATTTCTTATTGGCTAGAAACTTGTGGGGTTTTTTCATATTCATGAAACTAAAACTAGTTAAAGTTGATCGGTAGGTGATTCCAAATGATCATCTATGAGGAGTATTGGATAACCTATGATGTCATGTAAGAGGAAAAATTTTTTTTTTTCTTTAAACCATAACTGTTTAACTATGAAAATTTAAAAAATAAAAAATCAGGTCTTCACAAGGATTCAGATTTTAAATCTCAATTCTTTTACAAGTGCTTATAGGAAGAAATAATTTGGCAGGTAGTAAATGATTTTGAAGCGAATTCTTAATCCGTTGAGTGGAAAATTTTGTGTGAGTTACTACTGTAATGCATCTTTTGGCATCTGAAATAGCCCTTTGAGCACTGGAAGTAAATGGAATTTACTGTTGCAACTTACTTATCTGTTTTCCAGAAACTTAAGACTAATGTAGACAAGTTATATTATTTGCTTTTTCTGTGACTGAATAGTATTTTTCAAACTAATTTTCACATCTGACTTGCTGTCATCAGAAAAAAAAAAAAGGAAAAAAAAAAGCAGACAACTTGATGCTGCAAGCTGTTGAAATAAATGAAGGGATAGTATATCTTCAGCTCTACATAATGAAAAAGACTAAACAATAGTTTATGGTATGTTCTTCTTGTTCTGTTTGGAAAGTTGTTTTTTTTTAATTGGCAAAATCTGAAAATATATGGAAATATGTATAAAATATGCAGTAAAAAAAGAAGCTTTGGAAAGTTTGTTTAGACATGCCATGTGTAGGAGGATTTGAAAATATCTATTAAACTGTCAGTGACTAACCAGTCTAACCTTTATATAAAACATTAGTAATTGATTTGTGTTGTCAACCTAAAAGTGTGTGTTTTATGAAAAAGTCTTTCTGTTAGCTGTGTGTTGAATGGTCAGGATTTTAAGATGTATTTGTATAGACCAAAAGGCTATAATGCTGATTCTGTGGATGAATAAGACAAGGTGTTTGTCCTTAGAGTGTTTATGATAGGTTGCTCACAATCTCCTAAGACTAATGCATGTCCTTAACTTTAAGAAGATGAATGATCTCACTGAATTTACTGGGATTACTAGTGTGTCTATATTTAGCCCTCAATTTTGAAAACCTACATAACATTACTGCTGTTCTGGTTGTATTAGATCAAAAGAAAGACACAAGCATTTGTGCGTGAATTATGCCTGCTGTGATTAACATGAAATTATTCTGTAAGGTTTTATAATGGCATGAACTTTTTTTTGGTGCGGATACAATGCACTGCCTGTAGGTAGTTTCACTAATTCACTTTGTAGATCAAATACTAAAAAAACTTAAACACACACACCCCTGAACCCAAAATGAACAAATAGACGAACTAAACCAAAAGCCTAGAATTGAAACTTTTCACTGTCTCCTGGCATATGTTCATTTTCCAAAGACATTATTTCACTGAAGTACTCGGATTTCATTTCTACTGGACTGAACAATACTAAATGAATTTTGTTAACTCTGAAGCCATTAAAAATCAGTGAAAGGCCTCATATGTGATATGCCTTGTGCTTGAAAGCAGACTTCTGACTGTTTTCTCCCACTATAACAGTGTGTTCTTGGCTCCTTCCTCTGTGTTGGCAGCAGCGACTATGCAGCTGTGCCTTAAGCAAAGTTGGGTTGCTCACCCGATGGGGAAACTAAAACTGCCTGTCTGCCTTCTTTACCTCTCCCCATCCCCTCCCCTGGATTCCAGTAGCTTATCTTGCAAGTTGGCATATAATAAAAGGCTGGTATTAGAAAATGGTGACCTTGAAGTAGCATTGAGTAGCAGTGCTGGGTAGATCAAAAACATGGACTGACTATTCAGTGATACTTGTATGATAATTTTCCTATGATAGTTCATGATAAAGCGATTGCTTGCAACATTTTAACTCTCATTGAAATTTTAGTTACGACCAGCCCAGCTCTGTCTTATGTGGTTATTTACCACTGTTAGGCAAAGTGAGTGGGGGAGGGATGATTTTTTGCAGAGCATATAGAGATGTAAGGCTGTCCTTGCATTAGCGGTGTGATAGGACAGCTGCTGGAAACAAGTCAGTAAAAACAGTGAAATGCATGGACAACAGGTTCAAATGTAGGTCTCCACACTTTGCATACTTGAGGTAGTGGGTTTTTTTGTCTTCCATTCTTCTCTCTGGACACCTCTACAACATTCCAGAAAGTTAAAAGATGTAGAATATCATCAGTTGTGGGTTTGGGGGTTTTTTTGGTTGGTTGGGGGTTTTTTTAGCTAGTGAGCACACTTCTGTCAGTGCTCCTAAGAGTTCAGTCTTACTCTACTTTTTAAAATTACGATTAATTCTTAATGGTGATGAAATGTCCGTATCTACTAACTTTTTGTAAACAGAATGAAACCTGTTCTCTAGTATCCTTTCTTTAAATAATAATGGCCACTTCTGACAGAGACATAAAGTTTCAATATAGTGACTACAAAAAAATAAAGGAGAACTCCCTTAATACAACTTCAGCTTGAACAGAATTCTTAAGCAGTGCAGGTCAACATAGTGAGGTCGTTGTGCACTGGGAGTACACACCAGTAACTTCCTCAGCTGTGCCAAAATCCTGGTGCAAGATTTTCTAGTTTAGGCAATATCCTGAAGTTGAACTTGCAGCTAGGTTTGATCCCATACAAGTGAAAACATTGAGAAAGGTTCTATTTAAATTCTCCTGTCAGCTTAGCTCTTATTTAAATGAAATATGTGTATATTACCGTAAGTGAAAAAAGAATGTTGGAAAAGCAGGTGATAAGGTATAGACAGCCCCTTTCTTGACTTTATTTTTGCAGTCTTGCAGATTGGGACACTGGTAGCTGCAGTAACGTTAAAGCTTTTTGTGGTATTGGTATTTTTTAAATAACTGCTTTAAAATTTGCTTGATAATGGTTTAGCCTTCATTTGAAGAAAAGGACCAAAAAAAGTTGCTGAAAGTAAAATTTGCTCCTCATTCATCCGTATGGGAAAGGGATGTTTGTGAAGAAAAATTACCGTACTTCTTGTTTATAGTTGTCATTACAGAGTTGTTACTATATATGGCTGTTGAGCAAGATGATCCAGAAGAGCTTGTCTGTGTTTGATCTGTTAACAGAACTATTCTAGCATACTGTTAATTGTGTAAACTGTAATTACACTTGCAAAAGTTTTTTGCTGGTACAGCTTGAACAAAATGCATCAGCATAAACAAAAACCAAACAAAACTACATGGGAAGTGACAGAAACACTTTTGCTGTTTTTAACTCAATAGTATACCTAATCACAGTACAATTATTTTTTTTTAGGGCCATGTCTCTCTCTTCTTTCCCAATCTAATCGACACAGGTTTAGTAGAAGAGCTGAAGTGTGAGTTGAAGCTAAGCTCTCATCGTGTTTGAATGCAAGAGTCTCTGCTTCCCCTTATCTTTTAGTAGTGTGAAATAATCAGATTTTGGAAAGTAAGGTTGAGTGAACTCCCCCAACCCCCTGCTCTTGTATGTTTAAAAATAGACAGCATCAGAGTCTAGGAAAATTAATTTCCTGTTTAAAAATGGCCATTTGGCATGACTTCCTCCTTTTCATATCAACCTATTGTAATAGTCTTTATATTCTGAAATACAGTGTTTTAATGGCAGTGCTAGAATTCAAGATTACCAATGTTTGCGGCTGGAGCCCACAAAACCTTTTGTTTGTTCTATCAATATCTGAGGGCATAGCTCTTACAAAATGGAGAATATATGAAATACTTTAAGATGGTTGAGTGGGAAATTCTTTTTAAATGCTAGCTATTTTATACCTTTAGAGATTTAATCAGCTTAAAATATAATTATGTAGATACGGTAAGGGTTAAAGAACCATCCTGTTCAGCATTATGCACATTTTATGTAAAATCTATTATTATATTAATGTGATAAAACAAGTGGTCATATCATAAGCACAGCATTCTGTCATGAATTTTGAGTATTTATAGATAAAAGAGGAAGCCTTTAAAATTGTTGCTGGTAATTAATAGGTTTTTTGTCAAATTATAGTATTTTAGGAATGTTACGAATTGAAGGAAATACTTCTGTCTCTGTTGGTATTTGGTTAGGAATTGCTAGTCTGTTCTTGGAATGAACAGACATTCATGCTCAATGAAAACCTTAAGTATCCTGCTTAATTTCTTAGACTAAAAACGGGAAAAAAAGCAGTATTTGTGTGGGGATTTTTGTTTGTGGGTTTTTTTTGTGGGGAGGAGGTTTTTGGTTTGGTGATTTTTTTTTTTTTTTTTTTTTAAACTGAATAGTCTGCAGCTTCATTCCAGCTCTTAGAGACTTTGCTCTAGTTCAGAGCAGACTTGGAAGAGAACCAGTATTGGCCATTAGCCCACTTTCTGGGATACTTCCCTGCAGTAAGCACAAGTACAAAGTCGTGCTTCAATTAGTTCAGTATAATTTTACCACTATATTACTAAAGTCATTACAAGATAAAACATGAAGAAAGCGTATGTATGGTAATAGAATGGTAAAATAAAATCGGTTTCCACCTGTGATATGCTTAAGAAAAGTGGCAGTGCATACAAGCCAATTTGTAGCTTTGTAAGCTGTGGCAATGTATGGTAATATCTTTTTGAGAAGTTTCCAAAGGAGTTTATAGAGATATTCCTTTGTGTCACAGTGAAGAGATGTGTAACACCATCACAGTAGAGGCTTCCTGTACTGAACTGATAGTTATTTCTGTTTAGAATGTTGACAAGGAAAGTGGGTTAAGATTTCTCACTTGAAGAGACAATGTGTGATGACTTAATGCTGAGGATATTTTTGCCTTTAAAAAAGACAAAACCTAAAAAATTTTACAGACCTAGGATTCTTTTGCCTCAGATTTCTTCATATCCTCAAGCGGAGTCTGCATTTGGGAGTGGGGGGAAGTGATATGAATGTTGTGATTAATTTAGAATGAGGCCTCAATGCTGTAGATCTTTTAAGTACCTGGAAATGCTTTGAAAATTGAAGTAGTTTTCTAACCAATATGGGCCTGTGAACAAGCTAGTGGTTATATCCTGGTTTACTGTATTGTTGCTTATATGTCTGGTTACTATATTAATGTCGTACTTTTTCTCGCACTTTTCAAAGTTTTTTCATTTTCTATAGCAAGATGGTTTACAGGTGCCATAAATTACCTCATCAGTGGCAATTTTTTTTCCTGATTTTGCAGACTTAAGATTAGTGTGTACAAAGGTTTTGAACTTTAAACTCTGCAAAGATAGCTGATGAGGTGTACAGTTAATTAACTTACTAAATAATTTTTTTTGTTTTGTTTGAGATTTAAGCTTGTGCTGAACTTTAACAGCATGGTTTTCCCCATAAGTTGTTTTTGGCATTGGTTAGAAAATCTATTTTTAAAACTAGGTTAGTTGTAGAATTTTTATTACACTTCCTAGTCCTTGATGTGGTTCAGGAGGTTTAAAATGTCATCCATGGAATAATAATTTGGTAAACCATTTAGCTTTTTTATATGAACAACAGGAGAAGGTTAATGTGGGGAAAAACGGAGAGAATGGGAGTTGGGAGAAAAAGGGCAAGTCCTTAAGTTAGACTTATATTTATTGTTCCTCTTTACCCTTATTTAAAAGGTGATTCATGAGATACAGTTACATAGGCTTTCAACATTGGAAGACATTTTGCTATACTGTATAGTGCTCTGTTTTCTGTGAACAAGCATATCACTGATGACATGCTAAATAAGGAACAGAGCATGAACCTGGTGATTTAAAAAATACACCGTTATGTTCAATTCAAGATCTGAAACTTCCCTGTAAGCCTTGATTTCTACCATTAGAAAACCAGCCTGGCATTCCTAATCTTTCCATGTTTGGGGTTTTCTTGGATTGCAGATTGAGTGGGAGATTTTTCTCAATTCTGGGTGTTAAGAGATTTTATTCACAAGTTAAATTATATTAACAGCTGCTATGTGAAGTGATTACATGTGTTTCAACATGCAGCTGGCTGGTCACCAGAATGTGTCCATTGCTCTCAGTTCTTGTGCAAAAGTGAGTTACTTAAAGTTTGGCTACAACGGTAGCAGATGCTGATGTGGCAACCCAGACCAAACATTCTTTCCTGCTTCCGTCAGCAGTGCTCATTCTTCATTTAAAGGTCAAAGTAACTTAACCAGTCAGGCTGACTCATGCAGATGTGTACTATATGAACGCAGTGTACTTTTGATTGTGCTCCCTTTGCAACCACAGTAAGGGTTTCTTTTTGAATCGATGAATTTGACATAATCACAGGCAATGAATTAAAATGCTGACATCAGTCATAATGATAGAGCCTCAGTGGAAAAAGATATACTCTGCAGATGGTAGCAAATTTGCTGAAACTAGCTCACGAAACTGAAAATATTCAAATATTCTTGCAAACTACTTTTATAAAAGGTGTTTAAAGGAAAAGAAGCCTGCCCACATGGAGACTTTAAATTTCTTTTCCAGCAAAAGATGGTTTTTAAACCATATTGCTCCCATTCTGGCCTTATACTTTGTGCTGTGCAGAAACACTGTGTTTATACTTGCTTATGTACCTGGTCAGTTACAACAGGCATGTTACAAGGTGTGTTATACTATGTAACAGTAATGTTTATCCATTACACAACCCTTTTCTCTCAATTTTAGTCATTTGCTTAGAATATTTGGTTGTACCACTGATTATTGATTACCCAGTGATTTGATCTTGCTTGGGAGTATATTATCTGGACCTGTATGTCCACATGGGTTGAAAGGCATGTTTCTAAACACCTGGGGTTTAGTAAGTGCTTCTCCAGCCCCCAGGATGCTGCATTGCAGATAGTGACATAGAGATCTGAAGGAATTAATCCTGTGTGATAAATTTTTTTCATCTGTGAAATCCCTGACTCTAAAAGATACCAGGCCAAATCAGGTGGATTTGGCTTCATGAACTTCAAGAAGTGCAGTCTTATTTACTGTTTAAAAAACCCCCCACAATAACCCCACAATGCTAATATTAACTAGTCACCTTTTTTTTTTTTTTTTTTAAATTTCAGGCCTTCTGTCAGTCCATGATAGCTAGCTTACATGAAGGGCTGTTCTTTCTCAAGACAGCTGTATTTTGTAGTTAATTTTCTTCTGAAATGCAAAACAAACATGTTAATAATTTGGTGTTTATACGAGTTACCATCTGTGGGTGCTAGATTAACTAACTTTACAGTAATTTTTCTCATTTTTTGCTATAATCCTTCACAGTCACCATGGTTTTGTTCTGGAAAGATGTTACTGCTTCCATCTGCTAACTCCAGAATGTCAGAACTTGCCTTGGTCTTACCTTAGCTAGCATGTATTTTTGTCCTTGTTGCATGAGAGAAGATGTAGTATCCGTCAAAGAATAACAGATATGAATTTTGTGTTTTGCTATAAAATCGTAATGGAATTAAGGTAGTTGATAACAACTGAGGAGATAACCAAGGCAGGAAAGTGATTGAGGTATCCTTGTAGTGTCAAACTTATCTAAAACTGCAGCTGCTTTGGTTTCTGCCATGTCTTGGGCAGTTGCGCTGGCTACCCTGGTGTAGAATAAAAGAAGTGTTCTGTCAGTTAAAATCCAGGTAAAGATTACATAGATCTGTGTACATATCTATTGTTTCTGACTAATGAAGTTATACTAAACTCTAACTTGTCTGCAATGCCTGTTGCATGCATAGTTTGCTTTGTTTACTAGCATAATGCTCATGACGTGGATGTGCTGAATGACATATACAATACTTATGACTGTACGTCAGTTTTTATTTAAAAAAAAAAATGAAATGCATGAAATGCATGGATTGATGATAACCCAGGCAAATAAGGAATACTTTAATGATGCTGTATTGAGTTTTGAAATAACTACATTTCATTAGAGAATGAAATGTGAAATTTAAAATGAGGAAGATATAAATTGGAAGCCTTTTACATCCAGAAGTTGATACTGTGTAGTAGTCTGTTTAAAGGAAAAGAATCAGAGCTCAGTCATCTCTTTTCTTAGTAGATCTTAGGTTTATTGTTGATTTGTTATAGAGAGATACATTCTTATGAATTGCTGTACTGTTGGGTTATGCATGCTGAATTAATAGTATAAACATCAATCTGGTAAAAGGAACTGAAGAAATATGAACATGTTACAGTCTATAATATCTGTAATGCATCTTGGCAAAGAATGAATTGGAGATACTTAAAAATTCAACACATTTAAGCAATGGAAACAGTTAAATACCATTTTATTGAATCAGAATTTGCATTTATATATATCATGTATTTTAGGATTATTAAGACAGGCTACACAGCTGCTGTACTATTCATTCTCTGTTCATTGTCTTATTTTGCTTACAAACGCTTTATAGGCATATATGATGATATGACTGACTAAACTTTTTGCACTGAAATTATGTCCTAGGTACTAAGTGCTGCTTGGGGCTGGTTGCACATAAGTGTCTGGTGTGTATATATATAGGGGGAGAAAACCCATGGGAGTGTAAGTCAGTAACTTTTCATATCTTTTGAGGGACAGCTTGCTTCAATTGAGTATTTTTGTTGATTTAGAGGAAGCCCACATCTCAAGGGAACCCCACATTATAAGGAAGAACAATGTGCTCCTTCATTAAGTCTAGAAATGAAGAAAGTACTGGACTTGCAAGCCTCTATTACAAGGTATGCTCACTAATCATGTCTTCAGAGTTTTTCTGCATTTAGCGGTTGTTAAAAAGTGAAGGGGGTAACTGGATGGAAAGAAACTTCTAGTAAGCTTTGTAGACTTATTACTACTAAGGACTAATAGCTACTAATGGTAAATTACTAATAGTAAGTCTAAGGAGGTGAAAAAGTAAATCGGTGTTTAAGAATTCCTTCTTTCTGTGCTTGGTTATACTGATATTTTTAGCATACGGAACTATATAGTGCATGTATGTTCAGTATTACATTATGTTACTATAAATGCATTTGTTCTTGGCCTCAAAGGATGGATTAGAGATTTCATGCAGACATGGGTACGTAAGAGCAAAACTGTACATCACATTTCAACATTTGTCCAGCTGCCTGCAGAGGGTCCCTATTTGTCCCTTCCCTGTAAATAAGCTTTGATCATGCTAAATAAGTGTGTGTGAAAAGTTGGTGAAACTACAGTCTTGGAGTGGAGTGGAAAAGTAACAAACTATCATTTGGGAAGAGGCCCCATAGACGAAAATGAATATTGGAAGAAATGCTGTATGTACTGGAAAAAGCTTTGCTGGGAAGCTGCAGTTGTTATCTGCATGCAAATAGATTAACAGCAGTTTTCAGAATTTTGGAAATGTCTAGGGAAGGGTGTAGGAGAAGTCTAATTTCTGCTTAGACCACTGGTTAGAAAGTGGTGTGTATTATGTACAGCCTAGACAATATTGGTAACGTTCTAGGATAGATGGATAATTTATTGTTGGCAGCAATGTCTTATGTTTAGTCAAAAGTATTAAAATAATCTTCAGCAGTTAATACACTACTTAAACAATTATTCTAACAACACAGACCTGTTCATGAAGTCTCATTCCTGGAGAAAAATAGAGACATATACCATATTTTGTCAGCTTGGTACCCTTACTGTCTAGAGGACTTAGGCACTTAGTTTGTAACTTACTTGATGTAACTTCTCAACATAGGTGCTTATACCAGAGATAGTAATACAGCATTTGTTACATTAAGTATGTTTTCTGTGGCATTGATTCTAGATGCAGTTTTTTAGAGAATGACAAATACATTTGTTAGTTTGCAGTCCATGTTAGAGGATCTACTTGTTGCTACTGCTGATGGATTTCTCCATCTCGTTCACTGGGATGGTATGACCAATGGAAGGAAGGCCATCAACCTATGTACAGTTCCATTTTCTGTGGACCTGCAGTCTTCTCGAGGTAGGTTTTGGGGTTTTTTATTGCTTATGATAGTTAGCTATTGGCAAAATACCATCTAATATAAAACATTATCTCTGTTCTCAAGCAGAGATGAGAAAAATGTGCCTTTTGTAAATGTGAAAAAAAATAGCCTGTTTAAATTAGTTTTTTCTGTAATAAGTAAACAACTGAAAAGTCCATTGACTTGCAATATGACCGTGTTCACATATTTTTAAATTACTGGTATTTTCTCAGCAGGTTCATTTTTGGGCTTTGAAGATGTTTACATCAGAGATATGGAATACTGTGCCACACTTGATGGTTTTGCTGTTGTTTTTAATGATGGCAGAGTTGGTTTCATTACACCAATGTCAAGTAGATTCACTGCTGAGGTATATTTCTTTTAGTATGTCTAGCATGCACTCTACAATAAATGTGTTTTCCTTTGTCTCTGCATTTCAGTTAGCTTTCTATTTTAAATTCTGTTCAGCTGCAAAGAAATTAAAATGTAGCAACTGCTTAAGAGGTAACATAAGAACAAGACTATATTTCATACCATAATTTAAGCTGGATTGTTCTAGGGCTAGTACCTGTCTATGAGAGAGCATAATTGATAGTAGATTTAATTTTTGTTTCTTGTTTCAAAATGTCATTAGAGTTCAAGGTCTTCTTACTGTCTCTGTGACAGACTTCCTGTTGCTAGTTGTCAGTGGGGTGATAAGAGGTGGCTTCTCCTATGCCAAGGTATCATAGATACTATTTCTAGCTTTAAGCTATAATCAAGTCTAATTCTTCTGATAGTGACAAGCATACTTCAGAATTTGCTGTAAAGGAATCTTTTCCAAGCTAGGTGTTTTGTTACCTGTAATTCAGCCTAGAAATTGTACTACATTTCGTCATTAGATCTCTTCATTTTACTTACAGAAAACCCAGAAGGATTTGTGAGTCTGTCCCAAACTCCTTCACACTCCTTACAGGATCTGTGATTTCAGCTGTTGCAGATGGGGAATTTATTTTCCTGTTTTGTGTTTTGTCTTCATCCTTAGTACCATCTACTGATTTTTATACAGTATCAGGGATATTCTTGCCTTATAAGTATTGACTGACTTTGATTATTCAGAGCTCTGATAAACAGTTTCCTTACATACTGGCATCTTTCTGTAATTTTTATTAAGAACGATGAAACCCGTTTTACATATACTGGATTTTGTTTATCTGAGCCGTGTCAGTTAATCTTGACATTTGCAATACAAATTTCCTGAGGTGATGAAGGTCAACTGGCAGATCTGTAATATGGCATACATAGGTAGCACATGGGTAGAAGCTGACTGTCATGAATAAAAAACACTGTTTAACCAAAAAGTCTGTGAATTCCTTTCTCTACAGCAGCTCCATGGTGTTTGGGCACAAGATGTGATTGATGGAACTTGTGTGGCAGTAAATAACAAATACAGGCTAATGGCATTTGGATGTGCCAAGTAAGTTTTATAAGGCTGGTTCAATGGCGGGGGGCAATGATTTCTTTATAAAGCTTAAGTACTAGTTTCTTCTTGCCAAGTTGTGCTGCAAGAGCTGTAAAGATGAAAATTATCAGTCTTCCTAGAGATGATATAATCTGCTCTGTCAAGAAGGTAGGAGGGAAAAGGAAGGAAATGGTTGCCTGCCTGAACTAACTGCAGTTGAAATTGATGCTTGCTGTTCAGCTCTGGAAAAAAATAAAAAGGTGGCTGGACCAGTAGAAAGTGCTGCCGCCCAAGTTAATCTCAAAGCAGGATTATAAAGTCAGTTTTAAACAGTTAATCGTAATAATATTGGCCAAGAATCAGTACTTCACATCCAACTGAGAAAACACTCTGTGAAGTGGTGATTTGGTCAGGGAAGATGTTGCCTGTTTGATTAACTGTGAATATTTATAAATTAAATGTTGCAAAAGTGCTTTTAGTTGCAGTGGTTTGCTTATTGCTCCTTCAAGACAGTTCCTCCTGTATAATACTGCTTTAGCTGATCTAGAGTGCAGCACTTTTTTTAAATTGTATTTTGTTTTTTAGAGCATTTCAAAAGATCTGGGTGGTGTAGTCTTCAACTATCTTCTTAAGAAATAGTATTCTCAGTTGTAGTAACAGTGCAGTGTGTTGGTGTTCGCCTCTGAAACGGGGTAGTTACTATAATTCATTGATCTTGTTACGCATTAGTACACTCTGATGAAACTTTAGCACTGAGTGCTGACTTCCCTCATGGATTGTCTTGCAGTTGGAAGCCATAAATACATGCGGATTGTGTGTGCATGTGTATTTTCTGAGAATGAAACAGTCTTAGTGCATTGGCTATTATAGGACTGGTGTTTTGGGTCCTCCACTGCCTTCTGGAAAGTATCTTATCAATTTGTGTGGTAAAGTTCTTTGAGTGTTACTTGACACACTGTTTCTGTTGTAGATAAATTTGGTCTTAGTGAGGAAAAAGCAGCTTTTATTAGCCTCTTGAAACTGATGAGAAACCCAAATGGTCTGTAGTCTAAAGCATGTGTAATCTCTTCCAGCGGCTCTGTGCAGGTTTATACAATAGATACCGCCACCGGCGCCATGCAGTTTTCTCATAAATTGGAGCTGACACCAAAACAATATCCTGGTGAGCAACCTTTATTGCTAGAATTTTCCAGCTGTTTTTAGGGTTATAGAAATATTTTTATCCTTGGCTAGTTAACAACTATTTGTCGTTTGCATTATCACTGATGGGATTAGTACTTACTCTTACGTGTTTGTAGTAATTTACTCTTGTGCATTTGTTCTTTTAGCTGCTTGCTTGTAACTGAATTTTAGATGTTCATATGTGAGGATCTGGGGTTGGTTTTTTTGGTTTTGTGTGTGTTACTAAATCTGAATCTGGGTTAGTTTACAGACAGTGCTCCTTCTGGTTGTTCCTTTATAGATGCTGCAGATCTTAGTAATTCCCACATACAGTCTTGATATTACTTTGCCGTTACTCACCTGAGAAAATGAGAGATTATTTTCAAACTGATAATGAATATAATAGAAGCGTGAATTAACTTGAAACAGCTGACATGTAGAGTACAGAAAAAAAATGAGTAATGCAGCATCCTGCCTGAACTGCAGTGAACAAAAGCTCAGTGGAATTTTTCATGTAGTAGTAATGAGTATTGCAGGCTTGAGAGTGAGAAACATGTAAAGTGGGTAAATTGCATCCTCAACTGAAAATGTGTGTACTATTAGGTTTCCACAAAATCTATAAATAACACAGTTTCACAGTTGTGCTAGGTGCCAAAGTAAGAGGTTTCAAGAGTGACTATAAAATCTTCTTTTGTCCTAAAAATCATTTTACCAGATTTGCAGTTCTATGGTTGTGTCGTAGCACAGTGTATTTCTGGCCTGTTACCTTGTATTCTTAGTTTCCTGTGAAAGCAAACATGTCTTGGAAAGAAAACATGAATTCTTCATTTGCTTCTTATTCATTTTGAGATGGTCAGTTTGAATGCAGCAAAGAGGATAATTGAAAAATCAAATATTTATTTCCGTGTATTTTTTCTTCTACTCTTATGGAGAAAACTGTTGAAAGACATATGATGTTTTTCACATGGTATTTTATTGTCTGTTTCTAAACAGATATTTGGAATAAAACAGGACCTGTTAAACTAATCAGATGGTCACCTGATAGCTGCGTTGTGATGGTGACCTGGGAATGTGGAGGCTTGTCCTTATGGAGTGTTTTTGGTGCTCAGCTTATCTGTACTTTAGGAGGTGATTTTGCGTGAGTATCTTTAATGAAATTGTAAAATGTTTTATTAGAAACGTTTGTTTTTCTCATTAAAAGCATTTAATTAGAAACTAAATCACTGCATTAGCTTTTTAAAATCTTTTTCCATTATAATTCATTAGATATTGGAATCATTGAATAATATTTAGGAGAGGATCATTTGAATATAGAGGAAAACATATTCTTTTCTTTTTGTACTGATCTTTTTTGCCATAAAAGCAAATTACCCTAAAGGGCAGTCTTTAGCAGGTAAATTTTAAAATCCCCTCAGTGCCAGTATATATTTGCTAAAAATGTACTAACATCCAGAAATCACAAATCAAACAGTTTATGCTAGACATCTGACAATTGCTTTGCCTTTTAGGCAGTGTCATGGATCAAACAGGCTTTATAGTTTGAGGTGAGATTCAATATAGAAACATATGACAGTACAAAGATAGGAAGATGATTTCTTGTTTTGATGAAGTTATTTCCAAACTCAAACTTGTTGTGTTCTGCTTTTAAGGTATCAGTCTGATGGTGCCAAAAAGGACCCTCTAAAGATCAGTTCTATGGTAAATATGAATGTAAAAATACAGTGATAGGATGGCTGTTAATTTTTAAAGTTATTTTTAGTAAAATAGATTTTCAGAAAATCAAGCTGAGTTTCTTAACTTTATTACTTTTAAAGGTTAAGATGCCTTTACTACACTTCCTAATACCAATAGGAAGGTGTATTGAAGGAAGAGGGAAAAGGGGGAGAGCTGATGGTTTTTGTTTTGTTTGGTTGGTTGGTTTTGCATGTATATGCCTGATCATTAAGTGTGCATGACGTGGCTTTGCTTTTAATATTAAGAATGGCTTTGCTTTTAATATTTGCTTCTTCTTAGCTTTGCTTTTAATATTAAGAATGAAAACTTTTGGTTTTCCTTAATTTTTTTTTTTTTTAAACCTGGTGCTGCATTTCAGAGTACAATGAGATACAAAACAACACTAACTGTAAACTTACTTATTTCCCTAAAATTTCTAGCTTATCTCTGGCTGTTGAAGTAACTTAACTCAGAATATGAACTGATAAGAGAAATTTAACTGCTGTTTTTTAATAGAAACTAATTAAATCCTGCAATTCTGTCAAATTAGTAGATGTTGATAAATATCAAACACAGTCTTCAAGGCCTCTTTAAAAACCATGATGAATTTGTACAATATTTCTAAAACATGATTTTATTTATGTATAGCGTCGTCGCTATGAAGATTGACAATTTTAAACGTGCATCCCAAGTGGATGCATGTATTTGCAAGGGCAGTACAATGTACTTTTTAAAAAGCTCCAAAGATTGACATTCTGATACCATTGAATTTAATGAATAGCAACAAATGTAATTTTGGAGATCAGGATATTGTCATGCCTGATTCTTTTTGTGGCTTTTTTGTTAGTTGTTTTAAGCTGCAAATTAAACAGTCTTTATTACTTATGTGGATGTCTTGCATAGTTACTTTTCATTTAATTGCCATTTTTTACATAAAAAAGAAAATAGTTTAAGTTAGATTCCTACTATTCCTTGTGGATTTTACTGCTGTGGGTTACTTATGATTGCTATGATGATACATTTTAGAACACCAAACTATGTGCTTGTTTTGGTTTTTGGTTTTTTGTTTGTTTTGTGTTGTTTTTTTTTTTTACCAGGCTGATGTTTATCATAAGATCAGTTACAGAGTTTCTGTAATTCTTGGTTTCTGAGAATATATAGTGTTGCTTTTGGATTCTTATTATTATTATTTGCTTACATTCAGACCTGGGGATCAGAAGGGTATCATCTGTGGGTTATTGATGGGAATCCTTCTACAAACATGAAGCCTGACAGAGATGCAAATAATGAAGCTCACCAGTTTGGTATTCTGCAGTTTCATTTCATCAAGAGTGCACTCACTGTCAATCCTTGTATGGTAAGTTTTTTCTTGATAATTATCCTTATTTTAGAGTATATTTCCAGTTCTCAGGTGACCTCAGAATTATTCTCTTAATACATTTAAGTTTGTTTTGCAGTCATTAGATTTGTCTTCTTTTTTTATCATAGAGCCTTTACTTAACTGGTACTTTGAAAACATTGCTATGCAATACTGTAACATAAAACCTGCTAGTACATAGTGATACAAAACCTGAGAACTGCCTTAATGCTTATTTTTCACATTGTTTATGTAGAATCCGTTAATATATTGATCATGTGCTTTCCTTTTGTTTTCTGTACATGGAGTTCAAGGTTGCTTTTGTTTTGTTTTGTTTTTAATGTAGAGTAACCAGGAACAAGTCCTTCTTCAAGGAGAAGATCGCTTGTATTTGAACTGTGGAGATGCAACACAGGCTCAGAGTCCCAGAAGTACTTCAGCACGCTCTGAACATAAGCCTACCAGGGAAAGAGGCCCATTTTCAGATGGCAATTTAGATTCTCAGGGTTTAAGCACTTTACTAGGACACAGGCATTGGCATGTTGTACAGGTAATTGTTGCTGGTTGCCCGTATGTGTTCTGTGCTTGCCAGAGTTTATAGGACTGAAATTTGCAGCTGATCTCATTGCTCTCTGCAATCCCCTTTTTCTCTAGTATGAGCTTGTTGCCTTTTTATTGTCTCTTGGGTTTCCCCTGGTACAATGTTTTTCTTATTGCCAAATGGTAAAGGAACGTTGGCCATCTCAGCCTTATGGGTATGAGTTTGCATCCTAGCCAATAAAAAATTCTGTATGTCTTTTTTTACTTCAGGAAGGAGTATTTAAATTACCTTTCTATGCTTTGAAAGGGACAATAAGTGCAACATGCAAGAAAACCTTTAGGGATTTGTTCTGTTATTTATGCAAATTGTTTTAAGTATATTCAACTGATAAACACAGCCTTCAAACTTTGGCTGTATTTTCAAGCAGTCTACGGTGGCATCTATTTAAGCATGTAATTAAAACTTCACAACAACAAGCTTGCGAAGAAGAAATTATTTCCAGGGGTAGTAATGGCACAGTTTCTGTTTTCTCTGTAATGTAGAGGGAAAATTAAATAACTTTAATCTGTAATTCTAATGTGTCTTCTTCCATGCTTGAATTGGTAGACATTTTTCTAAATAAAGGTTTTTAAAAGATCCCTAAGATTTTGTTTTTCACATAGTACGTGAATCAGTATTCATAAAGAGCATTTTACGCTTGGCATGTATGTCAGGTTCTAGTTACTGTTGAATGTCCACTGTTGCTGGCCAAGTAGCTCCTCTGTCTTCTGAAACTGGTGTAGGAGGGGGAAGTCCTCATTCTGTGTAGGAGTAAGACTAACACAATTGGAATTACTGTGGGGAGCAACATACTCATGAGAACAGCCAGTGACTGGGTAATGAGGGCACTTACTGCCTTGTATCAGACCAAGGACTGATATTTGGACCTGGATTTGTATCATCCCACGTGACACGAAGAATCTAGGATCAAGATTTAATTTGACGTATCCCGATCAAATGCTCTCATAACAAGGTTTTTGGATGTGCTGGTGTGTATTTCTGAAAATTTAACCCCAACACTGAAAGTCCCTCCTGAATGTTGTGTTTATCAAAACTTTTGTGTTCCCGTGAAAGGTTCTGATGGAGGAGAAGTACTTAGGGGAGGACAAGAGCAAATTTTAACTATTACTGTATAATGTAGTATTAGCTGGTTTATGTTGTTAATGCATTTCTATATTTCTTGTATTAAAACCAGGTTACCATTTAGGCTTCAGTAACTTTTTTGGGGTGGGGTGGGGGGAAGTAATGGTATTTAAAAAAGTAATCCCAATATTAAAAACCTTTAAGCCAGTGTTTTGGAAAAACATGGACATTGTACAAATTGCTCTGAACATTGTAATTAATCACTACTTTAATGGTGCTTAGTTATGTGGTTTTGATTTTTTGTTTTGTTTTGTTTTTTTTAGATTCATAGTACGTATCTAGAGAGCAACTGGCCTATAAGGGTGAGTTATTTTAAGAATATGTTCTTGCTTCTTTAAAAGTATTGGGGTTTTATAACTGTCCCTTAGGGCTGGATGAGCTCTGGAAAATGAAATCATTGTTTCAAATTACAGAAAGAAGAATATGTGTTGGGCAGTAAAGTAGAAGACATGGAGTTACTTTACAAGTTTTGACTCTGACATTATATTGCCTTGTAGTGATGTACTTGGATAGGATGTATCATTTAAATTAGTTCCCTCCTAAGGTTCTGGGTTTTTTTTCTCTTTGAACAGTTTTCAGCTATTGACAAGCTTGGACAGAATGTAGCTGTTGTTGGCAAGTTTGGTTTTGCACATTATTCTTTACTTACCAAAAAGTGGAAGCTGTTTGGAAACATTACACAGGTGAGAGGTTTGGTAGTTTGTTCAGGTGTACTGGGGAGGTTGTATTTGTTGGAGAAATAATTTTCTTGGAGAAAATTAAAAAATATCTTTTTCAAATAAACAACCTGTAGACACACTTGTGATTAGGGGTACGGGTTTTGCATATGTTTTTCATAAAATGGCTGAAACACTTATCTTCTGGGTTTGGCAGAATAATTTGTGTCTCATTATTAAAAGGTTTCCACATCTGAGTGCATAGAGTCAGACACTCCCATATGTCTTATCTGAGAGTTTGTCTGAAGTATAGCTTTGGATGCCAAGCTTGTAAATTCTGGCCAGAAGCAGAAAGCTTTGAGAGAATTCATGTATACCACTAGCATAAGGAGCTGTGGAGCTGTGTTTTGTAGGATGATGTTTGTCCTTCACATATTATTCTTCAGTACTTCAGGATTTTTAAACAACAAAAACTTCATATACATAGATTGGCTTGCCACTATGAGTAAAGCTTATAGATACCATGTATGGTTTTCAGAAATTACCCATAGAATGTACATGTGTGTGTGTATATGTATATAAAAATACATACACACACACACATATATATGTGTGTAATTTGCTTGTGTTTGTTTTTTGCAGGAGCAAAATATGATGGTAACAGGTGGCTTAGCATGGTGGAATGACTTCATTGTTCTTGCATGTTATAATTTAAATGATCATCAGGAAGAGGTGAGGTATTTTTCTTCAAAGTAAATCATGTTTAGAATATCTGATCTGTTCTACAGTAGTAGTATAAATATGAAAAGCTTGATACATAGATGGCTTTTGGTCACATTCAGAAAGTATTAATATGTAAGTAACTCTTTGCAGAAAAGTTTGTTATTGCTATTAAAAATGATTTTCAGCTGACTACCATGAATCTACTCATTGTTCTGAAAACTTTGTGACGTTTTTGCATGATAGCATGAAACCTGTTCTGAGGTATCTAGTTACAGTGTTTTGGGCCACTTTTCTAAGGTTTTAAATTAGATGGGCAGAAGACCTTTGCTTACTCTTGCTTTTTAAAACTAATGAATAAACCCCCTTCCTTATGTTTGTTGTTCAGTACTTCATATTTGGCTGTACTGTTCTTTAACCACTTTGGATACAGTAATATCACGTGAGAGATAAAACATTTGATGGAACAAAACCCCAGTAATGTGTCTTGCTAGAAATCCTTGACAGCCATTCCACAAAAAAGAAAATAATAGAACGCGGAATTATTATTAGTTTGTTGGTAAACAGAACCTGCATTCAAACTACTCCTTTTCTTTGTAGCTGAGAATCTACCTGCGAACGTCTAATCTTGACAATGCATTTGCACACATCACCAAAGTGCAAGCAGACACGTTACTACTGAGTGTCTTCCGGGACATTATAATATTGTTCAGAGCAGATTGTTCCATTTGTCTTTACAGTATTGAGAGAAGACCTGAAGGGTGAGTATCGCTATTTAAATGCTTTTACGTCTGTTCTCTGTCTGAGTATATTCTTACAATAATATAAAGTTTTTGATAACTTGTGGAGTCAGACTTTTAAAATAAAGAAGTAAGTGTTACCTGTATGAAGAAATGATAGTTCATGAGTGTTGTCACTTCAGTGCATGCAGATACACGTTACGCGTGTAGGTAATGACTGAGATAGGCATGTTTCCAGCTGTCTGTACAAACATGTTCTAGGATAGGAACTTGAAAACTGAATATAAATAGAAGAAGAAGGTACTTAAAGGCACCCACATATTTGAATATTTCTAATAAAAATTTTTTATAATGTTAGAAGTAGGAATTGTTGGGGGTGGCAGTGGAGTAGCAAAGATGGAGAAAAAGTTTGGTCTGTGGTGTGGTTGTAGGGAACTATTTTGGTGCAAAAGAAGTAGCAACGTAAGAACCAGATACTTTTAGACAGTTAAGATTAGTGAACCTAAGGAGGAGATAAAGATTCCCAGAGAGTTTTTGAAGTGCAGATGATTTTTCATCCAGGTATGGTATCTTGGTTTCAGCAAGAAGAGACCTTTTTTTAGCAGAAAGCAAGTTGTTGATCCACTTTAGAGAAAAATATTTTTAATGCTTTTCAAAGAAAACTCCAACAAAATCTAAACCCTGGAATTGTCTTATTGAAGGGTGAATAGATCTTATTCTGAAGTATCTGATGTTGTCTTCTATCCATTCATAGCTGTATTCCCCAAAACTATCACGACAAAGTAGCCCAGCTTATATTTCTTTGGTAACTTTATGCAGAGTACGCATGTGGGCCTGTGGGATTCCTGGTTAAAGGAAAGTCATTTTGGTCTATAGAGTAAACTGTTGAGTTTAAGTTGCCTGTTTTTATTAGGTTTACTTCAAGATACTAATTTTATGTCAAATACTATTTTAAAATTGCTAAACATAGTCATCTTTTCTTTCAGTCTTAACCCTACTGCTAGTATCCAAGTTCTCCAAGAAGTGTCCATGTCTCGGTATATTCCTCATCCTTTTCTTGTAGTGTCTGTTACATTGACATCAGTGAGGACAGAGACTGGCATCACCTTGAAGATGCCTCAGCAGGTAACAGGTCTACAATTTAAAAGAATCCATGCCTTGATTTGTTAGCTTAGTCCTCAAAGGTTACCTGGCTGATAAATGAATCATAAACCAGTGGTTCTTCTATGTGTGAAAATGCAGAACATTTTTTTTCTGATGCTTTTTGTGTAGACATTTTAGGTGTGAATTGGGGGGGGCAGGGCAGTGGAAATAAACTCCAAACTCTTACTTCTATTTCATATCTACTCTTGTCATCTTGTAAAATTTAGGGCCAAATCTTGGAAGACAAACTAAGCTTAACTATGTCAAGGATATGCTTCTCTATTGTGTATTAAAAGTTGAACACCAGAGCAATCCATGACATTAGGAAGTGCCTTTCTTGCAGCAACGGGTTCATTACTCAAAGAATAAACGCAAAAAAGGAAAAGATGGCATATGACCCTATAAGGTTACTTCTAGTAAATTTCCTACTGTACTAAAATAAAGTAAGATAATCTCTCCCACTTATTTGCTCAGGAGGTAGGCCAATAGCCAAACAATGACTAAGGCGTGAAGATGAAGCCCTGTCTTAACTCCAGGAAATTATTCAGGCCACTGAAAGCACAGTGCAAGGAGAACTTGGATTTTTGTTGTCTGTGGTGTAAAGAAATTAAGCTTAATTATTTGAGTAGCTGCAGTAGAAAGCGTATCTTCTCATCAGAGCAGCTACCTTCAGATACTTATGAAAGCTGCACAGTCTGTGAGGCAGGCCCATAGACACCTGAAGGTGTGCATTTTTCTCCACATACCAAAGCCACTGGCAGACATGAAAGCAATGGCATAGATGTAAAATCAGAAGTTTGGCATTTGCTTCCTTCAGTTCATTCTGATTCAGCATTCCACAATGCTGATGATGTGTCCTGAGACTTTGATATGATCTTAGACAAGGGAATAAAAGGCAACATGCTTGTGGTTTTCTAGTCCATCTTGCCATGAGACAGCGTCCTTAGTCCTGAACTACCTGACCTGTGGTGTTTCCTAATTTTGAGAAAAAGCTGCTGAAACTTTTTAGAGCACTAGTAATATTTTAACCTTAGCTTCAGACTGAACAAATATTACCCCTTTTCTTTCTAAGAGCCCGTATCTTCAAACTTTGTCAGTCCTCCTGATCAAAGTGTTAATGTTAGCACTGTAGACAAAGCAATGTGCCTGACTTAGCAGGGCATGTCAGCCTTTTCAGTGTTATTACCTATTGGTGACCTTAACCTTTGATGCTGCAAAGCCATACAGGCCCTCTACCCATGTATTTTAAAACTAAACTTCATGCATAGCATGGCATTAGCTCCAGTGACTTGGTTTAAAATTCAAATGGAACAGTTGTGAAATAAATCTTTAGAAAAGAATACTTTGCTTTCTTGATATACCTAACTGGAAAGATTTTTCTCCAACTGCAGCTTCTGAAAGTTCAAGATGCTGTACAAGTGTGGCTCAACTCTTTTTGTCTTGTGTACCAGTGTTAGTCTTTGCAGTCAGATACTGGCAATTATATAGTGGTGATACTGATAAGAATACAGAGCTTTATTTTTCATAAAATACTGGTGGCTTGCCCGTGCCAACAGGCATAGTTGGAAAAAGTCCATATCAAATAAACATGTGGAATGAGTCTAGTAAACAAAAAACCTTCCAGTAGTTAATCCTTTGCAAAGGAGCTACATAAATGAATCTATCTGTAGGTACTCAGTTCTACGTGATTTTTCTGAGTCCTCCTGCATTGAATTTGGTTGTTAGCCATCTCTGTATGTATAACTTTTTTTCTATTCTGTGTTTGCATTGTGGTTATGGGTAAAATGATGCATTCAAAAAGCTTCAATAATTTGCATGATACTTTTTTATCCTTAGGCTTGTGAAGCTGAAAGTATTATGCTAAACTTAGCAGGACAACTCATCATGCTGCAAAGGGATCGATCTGGGCCCCAGATACGAGATAAGGATAACAATCCTAATCAAAGGAAGCATGTGAGTAAATATATGTGGAATATTGTATATGGCTTCAAAGTGACTGAAGAAGTTGTGGAAGGGAGTGTTCCAGGCATAAAGAAAAGACATCCATAACGCAAGGCAGTGTCTACGCTTACAGGCTGAATTGTTAGCTGAAAGTAAATCACTACTCCTGTGATTTTTTTTCTCTCTAAGAATCTTTGAAATGTTACTACTTAATTGTGTGAATGTCTAACTAAAGTATTTACTACTTGTGTTTACTATTTGTATTGCAGTGAAAGATATGAGATCTAATCGTAAAGGTCCTGTGCAAAATTTGGTATGCGCTAGTGACAGAAAATCTCCAGTCTATCTAAAACTGTTCTGTATATTGATGGAACATTATATTTTTTTTGCAGTGTGTGTTTACAAAGTTCCTAAAACCAGCAATAATAGAAATCAGTGACTGAACTTACTATTTGTTCTGTGCTGATGAAAAACACCTCTGTGTGAAACAAGCAGTTTGGGAGAGTGAAATCTGAAAAATTTAGATGAAGAGTTGTTTGCAGCTCAATCAAACACTAGCAAATTTAATGTTTGTAGTAATTTTGTCAGTTTTCGTCAGACTCTTGGGCTAAGTGAAGAAGCAAGAGAGCAGGTTTTTATTTTCTTTCCTCATTTTCACCCATCTGGCTTCCTGACTGAGTATTGGGAGGTTAAAAAAATGAAAGAAGTGTCTTTTAAGTTAATGTAAGTAATAAGTGGTGTTTTCCCAGGTGCTAGGGTGCAGTTAAGGGATAAGCAGATTTGTTTCTTCTTTATTAGAAGAATAACATGTTTTGAAGAGAGTAATTCTTAACTGAAAAGAGTTCTTGTGAAGAGGGGAAAAAAAAAAAAGGGATAATGAATTCTGATGGCTGTTTTTTTTGTGTTTTTGTGTTTTTTTGGTTTTTTTTAAATAGCTGCCTTTTTGTGCTCCAGTTGTCCTAGCCCAGTCTGTTGAAAATGTATGGACTACTTGCAGGATCAACAAACAGAAACGCCACTTATTGGAGGCACTGTGGCTTAGCTGTGGTGGGGCAGGTATGAAAGTCTGGCTTCCCCTGTTTCCCAGAGACCATCGAAAACCACATTCCTTTCTGTCGAGACGGATCATGCTGCCTTTCCACATCAACATATACCCATTGGCTGTTTTGTTTGAAGATGCCTTGGTTCTTGGTGCTGTTAATGACACTGTGCTCTATGACTGTTTATACACTCAAAGCAGTGCTAGAGAACACTTAGAGGTTCTCTTTCCTTTCTCCATTGTTGAGAGAACCTCTCAGATCTACCTCCATCACATTTTACGCCAGCTCTTGGTTAGGAACCTCGGTGAACAGGCCTTGCTTTTGGCCCACTCCTGTGCCACGTTACCATACTTCCCTCACGTACTAGAACTGATGCTTCATGAAGTGCTGGAAGAAGAAGCTACCTCGCGGGAACCCATTCCCGATCCTCTGCTTCCTACTGTGGCGAAGTTCATTACAGAGTTCCCCCTCTTCCTGCAGACAGTTGTTCATTGTGCTAGGAAGACAGAATATGCCCTGTGGAATTACCTTTTTGCTGCTGTTGGAAACCCAAAGGACTTATTTGAAGAGTGCTTAATGGCCCAGGACTTGGACACAGCTGCCTCTTATCTTATTATCCTACAGGTAATGGTACCTCACAAATTGCAAGAGAGGTGATATCTACTAATGTTGTAGTATTTAAAAAATATTGTCATACCAAGGTTAAGCATGTGAAACAAAGTTTTAATTTAACAGTTTTCTGTTGAGATTATGTCCAGTTATGAAGGGGGAATATCATGCAATGTAAGTAGTTAGTTTACTGATATAAAAAGGAAAATAATAGCATGAAATTCGCTTCTTCTAATCTCTGGTATACTTGAATGTGACATGATGTGGCTTGACGTAATAGGACTTTTGTTTCTTGATGGCAAAAGCAAATAACTTAATTATGCTTTGTTACTTGCAGAATATGGAGGTTCCAGCAGTTAGCAGACAACATGCTACTCTCCTATTTAATACTGCCTTAGAGCAGGGAAAGTGGGATCTTTGTCGTCACATGATCAGATTTCTTAAAGCCATTGGCTCTGGAGAAACAGAGACACCTCCAGCTACACCAACAACTCAGGTTTGTGATGAAAATAGTAAATACTCTGCATCAAACGTTGTATGACTAATCTTGCTGTTATATAGCATGTTGGCTCCTTTGACTGAACAGGGTTTTTTTTGGTTTTAGGAACCAAGTTCAAGTAGTGGCTTTGAGTTCTTCAGACATCGCAGCATTAGTTTATCCCAATCAGCAGAGAATCTCCACAGCAAATTTAACTTGACAAAAACACTGAGTATGCCCTCTGGCCCATCTGGAAAAAGGTAATTGCTAGCAATGTCCTCTCTGTCCCTGCTGTGTTAGGTACTGTACTAACTCTTACTAATTTAGGTTATAGAAATACATTATATGATATAGTTAGATTTGTCATAGTCTGCCTCCACATCCTTCTGCATTTGTCTTCTCTGACTTTCATAATGTCTGTGCCTCTTACGTTCTTGGGAGAACATATTCTCACACATGTAAATACATATGCGTGTGTGTGTGTTTGTGTGTATATCTAGACAGACGCTTTTACATGGATATTGCTGACCAAAAGTCTCTCAATCTGCTGGGTTCATATGCAGTAATTTAAATAGCTAGTGAGACTGCATGCCTTATATTTGAAGGATCTGTTTTGCTGAAAGGTGGTACTTGAACAGCTCACAGTACTGCAGCATCATAGTGTACATTGCACTGTGATACTGTGCACGTCTTGATCTAGTAGTGTGTTGCCAAGCCATAAATACAGCCTTTTACAACTTGGCCTGAATCCCTCTTAAACTGCTGAATACAGAATTCACGTTGATCAGTAGAGAAGTTGAGAAGTGACACTGAGCTGAGATTGATTATTATCTTGGTTTTGGCTTTTTTTCCCTATGTAAGACCTTCAAAACAGTATTAGTACAAATTCAAATTCTTTTATTTAGTAATTTTCCATAGAGAGTAAAATCTTTTAAAGAGTTTTGACAGGAAGAGTCCTAGACTTATACTTGACTTGTTCTTTAAACCTGTTTCTCAGAATTCACTTTGCAGTGGTGTGTGTCCTTTATCTCTCCTTCTTTACTTTTTTTTCTGCGTTGCTAATAGTTTAATATTCTGTGGACACTGCTGCTGTTGTGACTTCTCTTATTTCACTTACCTATTGAGGCAGTGAGATCTTTTAGAGAACATAAATAGCAAGGAACGGTGGAAACCGCTTTTGTTGGTGTGTAGAAAGCTCCCACTACTGCTCTGGTCACTCAATGTACTGTGGTTCTGGCCAACAGCCTTTGCGACGCCATTTTATCAGTCTTAATGTCACTGTTCTCTGGTCTGTCAATAGGTGGAGTAAAGACAGTGACTGTGCCGAGAACATGTACATTGACATGATGCTCTGGCGGCATGCTCGGCGCCTGCTAGAAGAAATCAAGCTGAAAGACCTTGGCTGCTTTGCTGCACAGTTAGGCTTTGAGCTGATCGGCTGGCTGTGCAAGGAGCGAGCCAGAGCTGCCCGCGTGGAGGATTTTGTTTTTGCTTTGAAAAAGCTCCACAAGGATTTCCTCTGGCCGTTTCCAGTCATACCGGCTTCGTCCATTAATTCACCTTTCAAGAATGGAAAGTACAAGACAGGTGCTGTAACATCTGAATTGATTTGGACTAGGTTTCTCTCCTGCAGTCCTGCACCCATCGGTCTGAATCTGCCCTTCCTCAGTTCAGCCAAGCAAAGAACAGGCTGAGGCTTGCCACCTGCACAGCTTTCTCACACAGGCTGTGGTTTTTGAAGGGATTCCTTTTAGCACAGACAGCATCTCATGTGTAGTCCTGATTATACTGCTGTTTGTGTTCAAGTTTCTTGCTTTCTCAGGTGCGCTGAACTGTGTATCACTTGTGCTGATGTTGAGTTGAACACGGATATTGCTCTTTGATATAAATTCTGCTAAAGAATATTCCTAAAAATCAACATTCTTATATAGTCTTTAGATGAGGATTTGATTAACTTTTTATATTTAAAAAAGTTACGTTCTTACTACTTGAAATTTGCTTTATGTTAAAGGGTAAGAATTTTGAGTACTTGCTGTAAACCTCCTTCGTATTATTAATCTCTCAGTTCACTAGCTTATTTTCTTAGGGCAAAGCTGATACTAGTTGCCAAGTCTTCCTCTTATTGGTAATAGCAGCACCATCATTTAATTCTATTTATTTGTTTTATCAGCTGATATTCCTTCTGTGCCAGTGGTGACATAAAAGCTGATCAGAAATTCTTGAAATACCTAAACTTACTACATTCCCTTGCTTTTGGTGATCCCTCAGCAAACTAATTCAATATTGACCTAGATACAAGTTTCAGCTTCCTGAAATCCCTGGAGATAACTTTCCAAATTTCCTTTCTGGTGGTTACATGACTTTCTTGGTGCGCGCTTTTTTTTTTTTTTTTAGGTGTTGGGGAGCAGCTGCTAAAATCTCAGTCTGCAGACACCTTTGTAAACATGGAAATGGACACAGGGGTTTCAAACACACCTCGGAGTCGCAGCTGGCTTGGCACTATCAGCTCCTCCCAGCGAGAGATTGACACAGCTTCATCCCATGGACCACACATGCAAGATGCATTCCTTTCTCCTTTGCTAAGTAAAGGTTAGTCACTCTTTCTTCTGTCTGCTCATTGGAAAAATGCACCTGGAAGTACACGCTTATATTTCAACAGCTGCATGCCACTGTTGTACTGTTGCTTCTCAACTGTTGATAACCATAATTCCGAAAAAAGGAAAAAAAAGGACTTGTTGAAGAATGAACTGAAATTTTTACAGTAGAAAGATAATGGCCATGTCATACATCTTCAAGTACTTGAAGAAGAATATGGAATTGATATTTGCTGAAGTTCCTGTCTGTGATGGTAACTTGACAATTTAGTATTTTTACCATCTGGCTGGGAAGAGTGTTGTAAGTTTTTTATCTTTGTCTTTTTGCATGGGTTGGTCTCTTGCACAGGTTGGCACTGCTTTACTGCATGAATTTTGTGGCTTTGCATTTCTTTAGAAAGATATTAGGTACATTCTTTATTGAGGAATTTGAGGAAGTTATAGTCCCATATAGTTTTCTTTTTTCCTGTGGCTTTGTTTAAATTGTTTTTCTAAAAACTGAAATGTATGATCAGCTTATGAAAATACAAAGGCGCATTTTATTCGCTGTGCATCTTTTTCTAACCACTTTCCTGTCAGAGACAGGAAATGTTTGTCTGACCATTCATCTTTTTTTTTTTTTAATTCCCTCTTGTCGTCAAGCATAGAGCAACATTTCCAACAGTGTCTATGTCATGTGATTTCCACTTTATTAGGGGAAAGACCTAAGTACCTAAGTGTGAACTACAATCTCCCCAAGATGCTAGGGCCTCCTGTGAGAGTCAGAGCACTTGGAGCTGCTATTTAACAAGTTGACAGGTTTTAAAAAATGAAGAAAGCGTGAGGTTCTCTCCCTCTGCTTGGGCACTGCCTTATTCTGTTTTCACTCCTGTTTCTCTTCTTCATTACTTCTGGAGACTGCAAGAATGCATTAGGTTTAAGAAAGTTTGTTATAGAACTCTCCAAAAAAGTGAAATTTAAATGGGGAGAATTCATTTTTCTCTTCATTGCACCTTGTACTGCTGTCTGCCACTACTGCTATTTCTATAAACAAGTATCTCATTTTTTTTTCTGAGCTGGATGAAGACCTTTGAGTTCAATGGACTTTGGCATGCATTTTGAACCAGTTTAATTCTAAAGTGAATCTAAATTAATAGTCTTTAAAATGTTGTGAGCTGACTTCTAATAATAATAATTTCACAAATAACTAGTCTGGCAGTGGTATTTATGGGCAAGAAGCTAATAAAATTACTTTATGATTTTCTAAACATTTTCCACAGAAAAGATGCATCTACTTTAATATGGAAACTGTTCTGGAGGGTGGGTGCCTTCATGACTCGCCACTATAACGGTTTTAGCTTTGCTGCTGCTGTTCCTGTGAAAATTCTGTGGCTACATCTACTTTGTATTTTTATTAGAAATACTTTTTTTTTAAAAAAAAATTTGTGCAGGTAATACTTACATTACCAAGCATTTAGAGTCTTTGGCTTTTGTATGAAGAAAAGAACTTCCTATTGTATCTTCATTTTTAGCCAAGTTAAAGGTTCAGAAAGCAGTATCTTTAGACAGACTGCAATCCTTGCTACAGACTTAATTCTAGGATTATAGTATGGAAGAGGTTGTCACTGTGCTCTTTACAATGACACATCTTTAGGATCTCTTGCTGATATTATTCTGCAGAATTACTTTTATTTGATAGAAAAAACTACTGCATTCCTGTAATAATAGTTCTACAATGTAGTGTAATAAGAAGACAAGTAACCTGTCAATTTCTGTATGAAGTAGTTCAGAAATTTTGAGTCTTACTAAAGTAAGTAGTTTCTTTTTCCCTTATGTTTCTGAGTGTTTTTGATAGGTGACGAATGCAGCATTGGTTCAGCAACGGACCTGACTGAAACAAGTTCTATGGTGGATGGTGACTGGACCATGGTGGATGAAAACTTCTCCAGTCTAAGTTTAACTCAGTCAGAGCTTGAACATATCTCTCTAGAACTGGCTAGTAAAGGGCCGCACAAGTCACAGGTCCAGCTGCGGTAAGTAACATAATGTTTGCATTTGAAACTTAGAATGACTAGGATGCAGCATTACGAGAAAGAAATGCTGTCTACAGAATCACACTGGGATTTTGTCTTTGGAGTGCAAAAAGAAGTAAGTAGACTGTTTTTCCATATAGGTACTTGCTACATATCTTCATGGAAGCAGGATGTCTGGATTGGTGTATTATCATAGGCCTTATCCTCAGAGAATCTTCTGTAATCAACCAGGTTTTCAGTATAATGCAATCCTCTGATATTGATGGAGAAATCTGTCAGAATATCAAGACTGGCCTACATGCTGTTGACAAATGGGCTTCTACAGATTGGTAAGTGTTATTTTCCACCTTCATTTTCATTCCAGTTGTAGATAGTTAATTACCTAAAAAATAACTTTATCTCAGCCCTAGCTGCAACAGTTATTTAAAAGCACTTTTGCAGAAAATTTCAGGACAGTCACTTAATATGGTTGTTATCAAACTGGAAGAAAACAAACAAAACCAAACTCCAAACAACCAGCCCCCCAACTTTTACTGTTTATACTGATTATGGTTGCTTTTCCCCCTCTATTTAAAAAAAAAAAAAAGTTTCTGTATAGGAAGGATTATAGAAGATTAAACATCTCCCAAGAAATGCTGCTTTTCAGGCATATGACAGAAGCACTATTTTATAATTCAGTCATGGTGTTCTATACCATTTTTTCCCTAGCCCCGGGTACAAGCCATTTCTAAATATCATCAAACCACAGATCCAGAAACTAAGTGAAATAGCAGAAGAGCAGATACAGCCTGAAGCTTTTCAGCCAGTGAATCCTTCTAAGGTTACTGAACAAGTGAACCCCAGAGCTGAGGAAAGCAGGACTTCATCTAGCCATGGCACTAATCCTCAGAGTGATGCTGGCAACAGCAATGCAAGCAGGCATGAAGAAGACAAGTCTAAGACAGAGGATGAGGATTCATTCCAAGAAGGCAGTTATGACTGTATTGTGTCTTAAATGGAAGATGAACAACTTCCCAAACTTCAGGTGTGAAAGGAAGCAAACCAGCTCTTAGACATGCTTCCATGTTTTGGAATCTGAACTCTGGTTTGTTTTGGGTTTTGTGTGTTGTTTTTGTTTTGTTTTGTTTTTTAATATATTTCAAACTTTGAAATCTTTAGTGGGGATAACTAAGCAACATTTTCATCTGATAACTTCAAAAGGAGGCAAGATTTTTTTTTAATGCAATCTTCAGACTGCAGCTTTAGGTTTTGATACTTAGTAGTGTTGAGAGACAGTGAATACGTACAGAGGCAGGTTTGGCTAATGTTCATCTGTACCTTTACATCACCAACACATTATCTGAAGAAACTACTTATTTCTTGCTTGAATTTAAAAGGCGAAGAGGGGATTAAATTTTAAAACTGTTATCCTTTGCAGCTTGCCTGCCTAAGAAATGTCTGATCAATGCAGTTCAGATTGGTTTGATATTGATATTTTGTATTAAAGGACTGTAAAATATATTGTATGTTTTTGTGAATACTCTTGTACAATTACTCAAGGTTGTACCATATTTGAAGGTACCTGTATGTATTGTGCATGTTTCTATATGACTAGTAAAGTTAAAGCAGAGTTGCACTTCTTTCTGGATGAGGCATACTTTACTGACCTAACATCGATACAAGGTGGCTTACCTGTTTTTTACTGCCACTTACAGATCTTGTAGTTGGGTTTAAGGGATTGCTGGAGGTTATTTATTTCATTGTAAATTCTTTTCTGAAAAATGGATTTTTAAAATGTAAATAATCATCATATACTCTTGCTATGGAAAATTAGTTTAACACTCATACTTAAACATTTTTCAAACATTTTATAATATGCATACTTGTAACTAGGACATACTTAACTTTCATACAATGTTATGGAAAGCTTGCTGCAGAAGTCTGTTGCTTTGAGGTACTTATTTTTTTCTAGCTGCTGTCCCTATGTAATAACTACCTGTAACAGTATTAATTATTAGCTTGTTTGTACTGTGCAATCTGAACAAAAATGCAACATTACTCATTTTATACAAAATAAACTAGTTTATTTTTTATAACATCACTTGATTACTGACATGGACCAAACTAGTCATCATAGGGTAGTTACAGCATCTGTTGCTTTTCTAGTGTAGTTAACTAAATGCACATCCATTTAAACTTTGAAAATTAAGAATATTCACAATTAAGTTGAAATAAATTGTGGTTTTTATCATCTTTATTTTCTTTGTAGATAAGATCAAGTGCTTTAAAATGTACAAATATTAAACTGTTGCTTTAGAATGGCTTTACTAAGCCAACACAACCAGTACAAGTGCAATAATTGCGTGTATTACTTGGAAAGCTGGGGATTTTAGTGAATGCAGCTTGAAGTTCCATTTAAGAGTTGAAACATATTGAAGTTACGGGAGAGAAATCTGGTGCAAGAGTCCCAGCATTAAGCTTTGTCTGCATTGTAGCTACTGGTTACAGATAATGTCTATCATACCTACAAGCCTGTTGTGATCTGACGTCAAAATCCATTATTGATATAATGATATAAGGGGATACTTAAAGCCTTTTTTATTATAGAAAAACTGCATAATCTATGTTAAAAGAAATAAAAACTGTGCTTCAAGTTAATATTTTTCTGTGGTTCTGTGGTAATAATGTAAGCCAAGTCCATCCTGATCAGCTTTCTGCTGTTCAGGTTTTAGATCTGTACAAGTAAAAACATACATTTACTGATATACTAACATTCTTAATATTAGTATCTTACTACTGTGCTACTGTTGTTTAGCAGTTAAATTTTTTGTTGTGAAAATTTAGAAGTTTGTACTTCTCTAGTAGTGATTATCTCTATGCAAATCTTATGTGCTAATTTTGTATTTCAATTTCACTGCTGTTATACCTGTAATTAAAACACAAATGTATTCAACTTTACTTGAAGTTACTCCTGTAAAAATACCTATTACTGACTTTGAGCCATTGGCAGTAGGTTGTCTCAGAGAAAGCTCTCAAAGGAACCACCCAGTGAAGATTGGTTTAGTTTGCCACATCATACCCCTATGGCCTGTTTTACACGATGAAGGTATCAAGCTTTTAAGTTGAAAATTACCTTATTGGTGCATCTTTGAAGTTACAACCACCTATTGTTTTGAAGAGAGCTGTGCATTTGGTTTAGGTGGCAAGGGCATGGTAGCAAGGGGGCTGCAGAGGTGGCCTGGATGAGTAGAGCCCCAGGGCTGCCCCTGTGGCAGACACAGCCAGTTCCAGCAGACCCACCATGGGACACAGCTGAGCCTATCAGCCAAGCCAAAGCTTCCTCTCTATAATACATTTGACAAGGGGTAAAAAAAACCGCTGTGCAGCAGCTATGAGGGAAGAAAAGATCTGAGGAACAGTCCTGCCAACAGCCAGGCCCACAGAGGAGCAGTAGGAGGCACTCCAGGCACTGGAGCAGAGATCCCCTGCAGCCTGTGGATCTGCACAAGTAAACACATACATGAACTGATATACCAACATCTTAGTATTATCTTACTGCTGTGCTACTGTTGTTTAGCAGTTACATCTTTTTAGACCATGGTGAAGCAGGCTGTGCCCCTGCAACCCGTTGTGGAGCACATCAGAGCAAATATCCACACTGCAGCTTGTAGAGGACTCCACATCAGAGGAGGTGGATGAGCCCTGAAGGAAGCTGCAGCCCATGGAGAGCCCAAGGCTGAGCAGGTTTTCTGGCAAGAACTGCAGCCATGCTGGAAGTGTTCCTGAAGGACTACCCCCTCAAGAGGAGGAACCGCATTGGAGCAGTTCATGAAAGACACTATCCCATGGCAGGGACCCCACGCTGGAGCAGGGGAACAATGTAAGGAAGAAGGAGCAGCAGAGGAACTGTTACTGACTGACCATGACCCAACTCTTGACTAACCATCCACAATCCCTCTGCACCATTGTGGAAGAGTGAAGTTGAGTCTGGGAAGAAAGGGGAGATTGGGGAAAGGTGGTTTTATTTTTCTGTTTGTTTGTTACTATCTTACTTTAATTGGCAATAAATTAAATAAATTTTCCCCAAGGCCAGTTTGTTTTGCCTAGTGTGGTAACTGGTGAGTAATCATCTCCCTCTCTCAACCCATGAGCTTTTTCATCTTATCTTTCCCTCCTGGCCTGGTAAGGAAAGGGTATGAGAGAGCAATTAGGTGGGCACCTGGCAGCCAACCAAGGTTAACCCACCACAAAAGGTTTATTCACTTACAAATATGCACTATTACCTCAACCTAGATATATGGAAAATGGGTCATTTAACCACCTGAGGCTCAACATTTTCTATGGAATCCCAACTTGGTGTGTTTCCTCTTACTTTGTTTATCCAGCTCGCATAAAACTGGCTGCCCTGGTTCTTGCCAGCCTGGTCTACTTAAGCATTTAGCATTTAATGGTGTAGAAAGATGTCTGATTTCCTCCTTCACCAGCATTTGCATATCAATTTCTTGATCTGGTTCTCATCCTGTACAAAACCAATTGCCTCTGAAAAACAGCAACAATGCTAGATTCTTTTCTACCCTTTAAAAAATCCTTTTACACAGGGTATACTTGTAAAACTGCTTGAGTCAAGTCTCAGTTCCGAGGATAAATTTTCACCATCACTTTTGTCAGCTTAAGTAAGCTAATTTTTCACTGGTGTGTTTTAGTCCAAATCAACCAATTTAAATGGTTTTAGAGCTGAAGTGTCTGTAAGCTACAGATTGATTAAACAAATACATGAATTCACAATCTAGCTAGAACCTGTACAAAGAGGTCCCTTTTCAATATAAGCTGAGGAGAGAAGTTGTCTACAGCTATCTATAATGATACTATAAAAGATGATGTAACTTGTTGAGGGTGGTAAGCTTGCTTCAACTGAAGGAAGGACAGCCTCCAAGGAAAAAAAGGCCACAAACCCAACTTAATGTCCCATCATAGTTTCCTATCCTGGAGCTAAAGACTGCTGTGATACTCTAGTGGGCAGTGAGATGGAATGCCAGCTTATGGTGCATGGCAAAAGCTGTCCCACTGCTTTTCCCACTCAAAGAAAGAAACAACTTGCTCTTGCCGCGTTTTCTATTTATCACGTACCACTTGGAATAAGTAAACTCAAGGAGTTTCCTACCAAAGAGCAGTGAAAAGAGACTTTACAAAAGAGGCTGAAGCTAGCTAGACAGTTCAGACATGAGGCACCTAACCATTCTTTCATACCTATTTTCAAATTATTGTTTCCTATCAAAAAAAGAAACACCCCATCACCACCACACACAGAAGCAGCAACATCCCTGAGTAAACTGTGCATGGGCAGCTAAGACAGTTACTTAAATTCACCTGTAGTTATTGGCTTTGAAGCTTGTATTTGTTCCAGAGTCTAAGACCAGAATGCCAGAATTACTCCTTTCTAGACAAACTACTGCTAACTTTCAAGATTGATTCTTAAAAAAATTCAGTTTCAGAAATTCTAAGAAAACTCTTTTGTTAACGGCCAGTAATGCTTGATGCCCTACTTGAAATACAGGTAGCAGGGATCATATCTCCCTAAATTGGCTTATACTTCCTGCTCAAGTCTCAGCTTGCAACCCAACCGTCATTGTACAGACATTACAGACAGGTCTTGCCAACAGAGAACAGCTCCACTCAGCTCAACACTCTGTCACTTCATGTATGACTGCTGACTTTCTCCTGTTCATTGCACCTATCCCAACACTTTCTTCAACTGCAAACTTCTACTTGACAGGCAATCTGAAGGTACAGTGACACACTAATGCTGCAGTAGATTCTATAACCGCAACGTGTACAGGCTCCCTTTGGATGCTTAAATTGATAAAATACTTATTTCTGAAGCTCTTTTCCTATAGATAGGTAACAGTACTCTGTACGTTAATAGAGAATGCAATAGATTCTCAGAGAAATCAAAAGTCAGGGAAGAACTTCAGCATTAAGGAAGACTGAAGCAACTGAGAAAAGGCTGTGCATGTAAATTGTTTCAGATGATCGCAGGGGAATTCCAATCAACTAGATGCTCATTGCCCCCACTAAGAATAAAGACTTTTTCTACTCCCATGCCCTTCTATCCTTAAAATTACCAGCTGCTTGCTTTTTGTATATTTCACAGAGTAAGACACATGACACACTTTTTATGAGAAATAATAAACCACAGTAACAGAAGACTAATCTGCTTGTACTGAATGGGGAAGCAGATGGGCACTGAAACAGTTAGCAAAGTGTTCCATGCTATTTTTCTAACTAATCAACAATAAATTTGCTCTTGACTATCAGTTTTGCAAAGAATACTTAGCATTGCTAACAGTGACTCTTCCACACCACATCTTGTTTCAAGAACCACCTTCTTCTGCCAGGCCACCAGCCAGGGCCCTCATTTTAACGTCTCTCAGCTCAGATGATTTTTACATTCTTTGGCCATGCTTATCTTCCATATAGCTCTAACTGTAGCATCACTTAGCAGCGTTTCTACCCAAAGCTTACATAAAACATTAGTGCAATGAATAAAAACAACTCAAATATGCCTTTAATCATGCTGAAAATCAAGTTTCACCAATTAATTTTTGCTTTTATTTAAAAAGACAGAATTACAACAAACCAGACTTCCCTCATAATTAAATTATTTAATAAAGGCTAAATCCTGAGTTAGCAAAAGTTATTGCTTCACTCAAGTTTCAGAAATTGATAACAGGCATTTTTATATTTTTGGCTCCCAGTACTAATTCTTCACACAGCACTTTTTCAAAGCTTTAAATCAGAGGCAAAACACAAAAATCCAAACTGAGGAAGACTGTAAATATCAGTGCAGCTTAGTTAACTAGCTATGGATTAGCTAGAGTACAGTACAAAACATTTGTTGAGATTCAAGACACAGGAGTTATGAACTAAAACTGCATTTTTCAAATCATTAATAGCACTTTTTAAAAAAGTAATAAACTTGTAATACAGGGATTGTAGTTTCAAATCAGATACAATCGAGTGATGATTAATGCACATGTTAATGTAGAAAGACCCACTGGTTTTAAGATACTCATGACCAGTTCATTATGATTACAGTAATTAAACCTCTTACCCTAGTCCATGAGTCAGTCGACAATCTTCGTGAATGTACCTTGCAACAAATGAAGCTGGTTCTTGCCACTATTGTACACAATTACAGAACAATTTGAAGGAAAAACACCTGACTGGGGAGCTGCGTCCATCACAGCCCACACAAATCAAGGTGTCACAAAATTTTCTTTCACATGCCCTGCAAACTTCCCAGTACTAGCATGTTTTTACTCAAAATGATGATGTGTGCACAAAATCTGCTTTGCATGCGATTTGGCAATTGAGCCAAAATACTAATCTGTACAATTTGTAGCGTGGTATGGATGTCACAGAATGTTTTATAGATAGTTTGGAAAAAAGCATGAAGAAGTTTCTTCAGGTACACAGAGTTCTTTGAATTTCAGAAATTAACTATTACACTGCACTGAAAAAAACCTGGCTTCTTAACTCAAGGCTTGTCAATTAAAACTGGAAGATATTCTCAATCACTCACAGTCATTTATAAAACCCATCCTGTGGAAATAAAACAAGAGCAATCTAGAGATATAAGACATCTTTTTAAAAATGACTCTTGTTGGTATTTTTCCTTATGGAAAGCAAACTGTATTTTAAGAAACAGTTAAAGGTATTAGCAAAGTGCAATACTGTCACATTACCAAAAGTCTCTCCAGAGGAGATACCAAAAATTAGCCAATTCTAATAAATTAGAAGATAACTTGAAATTTAGAACAGATTAATTATAAGACATCCACATAAAGGAGTGGGGACTTAGCAGTCATATAAAAGAGAGCAAGTCACGTGCTTACATGCTGATACTGAAAGATCCCAACAGGAATAAAACCACAAGATGACAGTTAGGTCAAACCTATAACCACTCAAGTTGTAACACCAAAGAGACAAGCAAAAGGGTAGGAACGAAGTTTTTGACAGAAA